>NC_091742.1:70988426-71110926 GCF_043380555.1 Nothobranchius furzeri | reverse complement strand
TCAGATGGGATACAGGTAAATGTATGGAGATATATGCTGAGGCTGAGTGGGGAGAGGAAGAGTGAGTTAGAATAGAAGGAAGGGAGGGAGGGAGGGAGGATGGAGGGGGGAGGAGTGAATTTCGACATGTCATTTTTGAAATTGAGTTTTGATAACTGACAATTTGTTCAGCTAGTGAAATGTCAAGAGTCCAAAAAGATTGATGAAGTGCATAATAGATGTCTCAGATTGACTCGCTGCTGTGGGCTCGAGTCCCACGCTCGCATCAGACCACCGAAACGATACAGAAATGTGATCCCTCACGCACGCACACATAAACAGATACACACACACACACACACACACACACACACACACACACACACACACACACACACACACACACACACACACACACACACACAGCTGACTGCTGAAGAGCACCTCTGATATGAAAAACTGGTCCGCGTCAATTTAGCTGGGGTAGATGTGATTTCTGCTTGAACACGGAAGTGTCACTCAAATGATGGTGGCCACTGACTGGGGGCTTGTAGATTTATTAGGAGCCCGAGTTGTCGTAATGGTGCATGTAGTTGTGTGTGGGATCACATTAAAGTAAGCTATATTTTTCTGATTACCTGTAATGTGTTCTGAATAATCTTTATGCACTTGACCACCTAAGCGGCATGGGTTTTACATTTTGGAAACGTGTATCACTGCAATGATTGTTGGTCAAGTTTTCAGCAATTTTAACACCAATCCATGGTAACCTGTGGTTAAAGCTTAAGCACGGAATTGTCTTTCACTCGTAGTTTACGTCCCTCCATCTATCTTCTACCTCCTATCTGGAATTGGGTAGCAAGTAAACCCCATAAGCAGACATCTTTCTGCCCAACAATGTCCTCCAGCTCATCCAGAAGGAACCTGAGGCATTCTCATGCTAACTGTGCAATACTCCAAATTGCTAAAAGCATTGTGACGTCTGCCTTGATGGGAACATAAACTTTAACAGCATCCCATTCTTAATCCATGGGGTTTAATATGCAGTTGGCCCGCCATTTGGAGTTATAACAACTTTGACTCTTCTGGGAAGGCTTTTCATGAAGGTTTTAAGTGTGTTCATGAAAATTTATGACTAATTTTACAGAAGACCAATTGTGATGTGACGGATTGATATTGGACAGGAAGGTCTGGCTCACAGTCTATACTCCAATTCATCCCAAAGTTGTTCTTTGGGTTAAGGTAAGGACTTAATTGGGCTGGATATCCAAATATGAAGCACAAATTCTCTAGGAAGTTCTGGGTCAGCCTTGAGGTCTCTTTCCAGTTGGGAATGTTTCAAAAGCCTCCAACAGAATGTTTCCAGACAGTATCCTTAATAGATTCCTGAACTATCTCACTCATTCCACCCCTAGGCAGGTATTTCATTGGCCTAGAAATCCAGACAGACCCAGGGTATCCCCCAGCGCTTAATAACCCTGTTTGGTGTACGGGATGATGCAACGGAGTGGAACAGCTAAGATGGCGGCATCTTGTTTGAAACGGCTTCCACATAAACTTTGGACTACTTAAACTTGGGCTTTTCTTTGAGTCAAGAGCAGATAGAGATACTTAAGTCCTTTATTCAGAAAAAAGGATGTATTTGTGTTTTTTCACAGTGGCGGACTGCTCCGTTGACTGACATCCATAGCAGTGAGTATGTCCTGTTGATCGTTGACCAATAGCATGTGGAGACAGTCTGAAAGACAACTGTAGAGTCAACCCAATGACTGAGATAAGTCTATGGGAAGTGGCTAGACTATATATATTCACCTATATGGGATGTCTTGCCAGGCTAGTCTTTTATAGTAAATTAGCCATAAATTAGTTGTGCAGAAGAGGTTGACCAAAGTGAGCAGCCCTAGGATTGTTGTTCATGAGTCCGACCACAGACGGGAAGAAACTGTTCTTATGGCAAGAGGTTCTGGTCTGAATAGATCGGAGATCAGCGGGAGATTAGCTATACGCTAACTCAAGCTAATGGAGGTCTTGTTGGGTGTTATTAGCAAGAGATACACAGTAAAGGAACTCTACAATCAACTCAAAGAGCAGCAGTGTTTCTGTAATCTCCCTCAGAGAGCTCCACAGATACACAGCACAACAACTTCTGGCTGCCAGCGTGTAGCAGCTGTTTCTGGCTGAGAGACAGGAGCAGCTGAGTGCCCACCTTGCTTGGCTTTCTCTGCAAGGATGAGGCGGCATATTTGCGAACCTCTGGTTGCAGGACTGCCGCTGTTAAAGGGAGAGGCACATTACCAAAACTGGGCAAACCTTTCTACAGCAGCAACCTTGCAAATCTTTAACAACAGTGGACCAGCAAAGTCCATAAGCCTCAGCTACAAATGTCAGCTTACAAGTTTCATAACCCAGTCAGCAAGCCAGCCCAACCAGCACATTATATTTCAACCCATCTTTGACTAAGCAGTGTTATGGTAAATGCACGGTCAAAGATCTGCGAGTCCGCCGCTGTCACTCACAGATCTCTGACCGTGGTTGAGCAGCGAAGCCCCGTTAGCCTCTGCTATACCTGTTCAGGTATGTAGCTCTAGTCTTTTATACCCAGCAGCCACACCAACACGTTATATTTCAATCCATCTTGGTGTCATGGTAACCCCCCCCCCCCATTCAACCAGCAAACTAATAACAGGAAAGTCAAAAGTGAAGCAGCATATATTATTGTGATTCCCCGGCGCTATCTCTGGAGTCACATGGATCTGATGCTCATTAACTATTCAGAATTTTTATGCATGCAATTCCACTTAACCAGAAGAGTTACAAAAATTCATCCCCCTCAGAGTTGTCATGGATATAAACTAGATCTATTAAACCTAAAATCGTTTTTAGAACCAGGCTGTAAACATGTCTGTTTCTGCTGTGAAATTGGCATTTTTAACAAGGGAGTCGGCGAGGATTTCCTCACTTCTGGTGCCAGCCCCTAGTGGATGATGGTGGAACTGCTCCTGTCGGAACCAGAAACCCACAGTGCCAGAGGAAACAAGATATTGCGAAACACCAGTCACCGTTTTCAAGGTCCAAACATTTTTTGTTGTCCGTGGCTTCAAATTATGTTTTTCTTTTTGGGATTCTGTGTCATGGTCTGCGTCTGCGTCTCCCTCATGTGTCACCTTGTGTTCTCCATCCCCCTCTAGGATCCCCTTATGTGTCTCCTTGTGTTCCTCATGTGTCCCCTTGCCTGCAGCCCCCTCCAGGTTCTCCCCCCAGGTATCCCTCCAGGTCCTATGCTTCCATTGGTCTCCCCTAGTCACCCCTCTATAGTTTTTCTATAGGTTCAGCTTTTCATTTAATTAGTCTCTTTTAGTGTGTCTCTTTCCCCACTGGTTTTTAGTTCTCCTTCCTCCTTAGATCATTAGTTATTTATCTTGCTCTTCTAGTCTTTAGGTTTTGTTTTTATTCTTAGGTCATGTTATCTTCCCCTCCTAAGCTCACTTTCCTCTCCCTGATTAGTTACATGGATTTCACCAGGTTTCTCTCCCCATGCACATGCAGCTCATCTCCCAATCAACCTATCCCAGTGTCTTAAACCCTGTCTGCATCTCAGTGTGGTGTTGGTTCATTGTACATGTCAGCGTTGTTTTGTCTTCCCTCCTCTTAGATCGCTAGGAATTTTGGCTTCTGCCCTACCAGGTTTTTGTTGGCTCTGCCGTCCTAGGAATTTTTGGCTTTGGGCCCCATTTGGTTTTCTTAGACTCATCATCTTAATAAAGATGTCTAATTTTACATCCTCTCCTGCTCCGAGTTGTTCTGGGTATCTGCATTTTGGGTTCAACTCTGCCTCCTCTAACCCTTAGCGTGACAGAATGAACCAACCAACCTAGGACCCAGCAGAACCCCAGGTAATTCGGACCTGAGCCAAGGGATGTACACCTTCGACGGTGACCCGGACACCTGTCGGAATTTTATTTGGGACTGCGTGCGCTTTATGGACATGGACGGTTTGGACATTGATTTAGTTTCTTTTATGGTGCTCTGCCTAAAGGGTAGAGCCCTGCAATGGGCCACCCACTATCTTGAGCTTTATCCCACAGAGGAGATAAATTTTTGGTATTTCGCCAAGGCTCTGCAAGATGCCTTCTGCAACCCACAACCACCCTCTTCACTCACCTCCACACCTTCATCTGGCCCAGACAGCACTACTGACGTTTCTCCAGTGGACTGCCATCTGTCAGCTGCCTCCGTTTTATTAGGTGCCCTCTCTGCATCTCCGAGGGGTCTAACCTCCACACCTCCACCCAGTCCGGACACCGCTGCCTCCTCGTCCCTGGTGGGCTGTTCTTCACCCTCGTCCTCTGCTTCAGCTGGCGTCATCACGGCACCTCCGATGGGCTGAGCCACCCCACCCCCACCTGGTCCAGATAGCACTACCGGCGTCATCCCCGCACCTCCAATGAGCCGTACGCATCGACGACGTTGCAACCATCGCCAGCTCCACCTACCATCACTGACAGCTCAGTCCGAGCTCCACCGACCATCACCACCAGCTCAGACTGAGCTCCAGCCCATCCAAGAGGCCCCATTCCAGCCTGTCCTAGAGGCCCTGCTTGCAGTGTCTCCGACTCCAGAGCCCACGCTGCAGCCTCTTCCTGAGTCCACGCCGCAGTCTCTGCCTGAGTCCACGCCGCAGTCTCTTCCAGAGCCTCCTGGTCCCGGCTCTTGTTTACCCATCGTCGGCCCCCAAGAGCCTCCTGGTCCCGGTTCTTGGTTCCCCGTCGCCGGCCCGCTAGAGCCTCCAGGTCCCGGCTCCTGGTTCCCCGTCGCCGGCCCCCAAAGACTCCTCAGGTCCCTGGTCCCCTTGCCTTTCGTTTTTCTGTTGTCTTGTGGGCGTCTGGTATCTGCCTCTTGAAGGGGGGGGGCTACTGTCATGGTCTGCGTCTCCCTCATGTGTCTCCTTGTGTTCCTCATGTGTCCCCTTGTCTGTAGCCCCCTCCAGGTTCTCCCCCCAGGTATCCCCCCAGGTCCTGTGCTCCCGTTGGTCTCCCCTAGTCACCTCTTTATAGTTTTTCTATAGGTTCAGCTTTTCATTTAAATAGTCTCTTTTAGTGTGTCTCTTTCCCCACCGTTTTTTTTAGTTCTCCTTAGATAATCAGTTATTTATCTTGCTCTTCTAGTCTTTAGGTTTTGTTTTTATTCTAAGGTCATGCTATCTTCCCCTCCTCACCTCACTTTCCTCTCCCTGATTAGTTAAATTGATTTCACTAGGTTTCTCTCCCCACGCACCTGCAGCTCATTTCCCAATCATCCTGCCCCAGTGTATTTAACCCTGTCTGCATCTCAGTGTGGTGTTGGTTCATTGTACGTGTCAGCGTTGTTTTGTCACCCCCACCCCACCCCTTAGGTCGCTAGGATTTTTGGCTTCTGCCCTACCAGGTTTTTGTTGGCTCTGCCCTCCTAGGAATTTTTGGCTTTGTGCCCCATTTGGTTTTCTTAGGCCTAGTCCACATGTAGCCAGGGTTTTTTAAAAACAAATATCCGCCCCTCCAAAAACTTGCATCCACACCACTGCGTTTTAAAAAAAAACTGTCCACACGTACCTGGATAAATACGTTGTTAAGGACATGCCAGACCTGTAGGCGGCAGTACTTCCCCCGTTCTTAACCTCGTCCTTCGTCTGTGGTCTTCCGCAAGGAGCAGTAATTCCGCTTGCAAAAACAAACAAGCAGAAAGCACTTGGACAATTGATGGATCGGGTAGTGACAGAGCGCAGCTCTGAAGGCTTCCATGATGCCGGCTAGTGTAAACACAGGTCGCACACGTGATGTCAGCATTTTTTTGTCGCGGAAAGTGACGTTGTGGACCTTAAAACTCCGGTTTTGTCCATCCACACGCAGACACCCAAAACGGAGAAATCGCAGATCTTCACTTTGGCCGGAGTTTTTAAAAAGATCCGTTTTCGTGTGAAAAAACTCCGTTTTCGTGTGGATGACAGGCCAAAACGTAGAAAAATATCTACGTTTTGGCAGATCCCCGGCTACGTGTGGACAGGGCCTTAGACTCATCTTAATAAAGATGTCAAATTTTACATCCTCTCCTGCTCCGAGTCATTCTTGGTATCTGCATTTTGGGTTCTACACCTCCTCCAACCCTCAGTGTGGCATTCTGGTAGTTTGTTCTAAAGTTGAAGTGATGGAAGCCAGCTGTTTCTCCTTCTCTGATGGAGAACCTGTCACACCATTGGTGTTCTGTTCCTAAATACGCAAGTGTGTAATGAATGGAGGGCCCAGGGAATTGCAGCGGTGAGAAAGACAACTGGATGGTCCAATAGTTTTGGTCCAAAACTTGTTATTGGTGGAGGGTTTGATACAAAAGCAAAGGACCACTTCATTCATTTGTGTTTTTGTCTCCACCACATATTAGTAGCTATACTATGTTAGAATACTGTTAACCCTCTGGAGGCAGGCGTTTCAAATTTGCAACAGTTAAAACCTACCTACCTGGTTACTCCACATACATATTTCATGAGCATTTTTTAACTCAGAAGTACCCCTGAATGACTTGGTTGTTCGTCCTTTTATCAAAACTTATTTTGAGCCTGAGAGGGTTAAGAGGCATGAAAAAATGTTTTAAGCAAGTTTTTTTTTCCAATTTTGCCATTGCAGCTTTAACATACACCAGTCAAAGACCAACAAAGAGCATTCACAAGAAACAATTGTTTAAAACACAAATTATAAAATAGACTGTTGATGTTGTTTGCAGAAAAAACATGACAAACAGTTTGATGTAACTTTGGGTTTTAAAGCAAAAAATGCAAGTATCAGCGAGGGAGCAAAAAATGTTTTCTAAGTGAACCTGGTCGCTAAACTTTAACAATGATTATCAATGGTATCTTGAGTTTTTTTAAAACAAATATTCCCTCTATTTGGGCAAAATCTTGTTAAACTTCAAGTGTTTATGTTACAACTCATATCTCACAATGAAAGTAGCGTCTTGCTGCATAAAAACAATTATATACAGAAAAAGATTATTTGCATGTAATGTAGTATAAAAGTAGTTTTGCTGGAGTGGCATAATCCCTGTTAACGTTTATACAAGTCACTTTAATTTGCAAGAGATTATTCAGTAATATATTTAGATGATCACAGTCACAGAAATTCCAATGAGGTTTTCCAAATGAAAGATCATGGAGAATCTTGCAGTGGGACTAAAACATGTCTACTCTGACAGCTATGTGCCAAACACCTCTCTTGTTAAAGGGTGCGACTCACAAAGGTCACACACGTCATTAAAACGAAGGCATCCACAGATCAGATCTTCTCACAAAGGTGACACTCTCCCATCTCAGCATAATGAGGCTAATTTCTATAAACAAAGAGATGATTTAAACGTCAGTTTCAGTCATCACACTAATGAATCTTTAGTCCTGGTGATGTAAATCTGTTCCACGGTGAGTACCAGTCCTCAGTGATGCCACGCGTTGGGGAAGAGATCCAACTTTGGCTCTTATCAGGGGTGTCCTTCATAAGGTTGTGCGGATGCAGCACTCCAATAAGCCTTAAGGATATTGGGAGCCATCCAGGAAATCTGTCTGACATAACAAAGGCATTTTGAAGAGCAAAAGCAAACAACCTTGGCAGATAAGAAGATGCAACTTTTTCACTATTTATTTATTTTTTTTAGTTATGGGGTGTTGCTGTAGTTGCAGGACTTTGAAAAAAACACATGGTTGTGAAGCTGCTTCAAATAATGTAATATTAATAATATTAATAAAATATTAAAAAATATATTATATTTCATATAAACAATTGTTGTACTGTTAATCGTTTGAATTTAAACAAATAAACACGGGATTTAGTTTCACCAAAAGTTCAACATTTCTGGATTCATTTCAGATTTTCATCATTTCAATTTACCTCCTTTTCAGTTTTTACCATTTTTATTCTATATCATTAGTTAATTTTGTCTTGTTGCTCAGGAGGTAGACCGGGTTGTCCAGTAATCGGAAGGTTGCAGGTTCGATCCCTGCACCGACCAGAGAATTCTGCTGTTGTGTCCTTGGGCAAGACACTTAACCTGCCTTGCTTGCTGGTGGTGGTCGGAGGGACCAGTGGCGCCAATTCGCGGCATCCTTGCCTCTGTCAGTGCGCCCCAGGGCAGCTGTGGCTACATCGTAGCTCATCACTACCAGAGTGTGAATGGGTGAATGACTGATTGTGTTGTGAAGCGCCTTGGGAGGTCATAGAACCCTAAGAAGGTGTTATACAAATGCAGGCCATTTACCATTTTGTGCCTTTATTGCACGTATACACTTTATTACTCCTACTATTATTATTATTATTATTATTAGTAGTAGTAGTAGTAGTAGTAGTAGTATTGTTGTTTTTAATTATAATTACATCTCACTGCTGCTCTCTCTCATGTATTAAATTGCTGTACTTTGACAGAATAGGGGTTGTATGAACTAGTCGACTAGTCAACTTCACTGCTCTGTAGTGACTTTTTATGCCTTTCAAGATGCAGTCCTCGGAAAAGACAGCAGGTGTCGAGCCCCTGCGCATTGGGAGGTGACACACTGTGCCAGAGCATCGGTACTGACACCCGCCATAAAATGGACATTTAACCAAATTGTGACCTTTACCCTCGTGCAATTTGCCCTTCCCCTCACCCCATAAACAGCTTGCGCATGCAAAGCTCTGATTGTTGACGCACTCCAGACATCTGCGTCCTGAGCACGGCCACAGTAACATTATCAAATCAGGTGTCGCCACCTCAACAACTAATTTAACATGCGATCGTTCATTTCGGCTTATTTCCTTTAATGTTTTCTGTCTTTTATTTGTGCCTGATGCGTTTCGCTGCTGTGGAGCGGAGCGCATCACCTGTTTTGTCCTCCGGTGACTCACCTCATTTATGCGGCCGGCGAGCAGCGCGCACTCCGCTGTTTTTGCAGTCGGTAGATCTTTTAGAAATGCAGTTCAAAGGTAACTCATGAGGTGAATATATATGAAGCCAGGTAGCAGTTTTTCTTTAGGATTGAGAGGAGATGCAGGAAGATAATAAACAGGCAGGACAGAAAAATAGTCAAATAAAAACAAGTTAGTTTTTGTACCTGGTGGTTGCAACAAACAGACACCACTGAAGGTAATCAGAAGTGAGAAACAGAAAATGAAATAATTATTTTAATGTTTAGAGCAGCAGGAACTCTGAGAGGCTGCAGGTGGATCAGTGAGTTTGCAGCCACTGCGCAGGGGGAG
This sequence comes from Nothobranchius furzeri, assembly GCF_043380555.1. NCBI lineage: Eukaryota > Metazoa > Chordata > Actinopteri > Cyprinodontiformes > Nothobranchiidae > Nothobranchius > Nothobranchius furzeri. Next base: position 71,101,702 of record NC_091742.1, on the reverse strand, counting down.
GGGAGAGAGGGCTGAAATGGAGCAGAAATTGCCGTTATTAAAAAGAGATGTGTTTAACTTTAAAAATGTGGGCGCAATTTTAATTGTCCAAAACTCCAGGAACCATACCGTAACCTTCGTAACACATAACCGTAAAAACCGGGTCTAAAATACATGGGAGCGGGTCTAAGTCTAAGGGTGATGGCACATTAGATGTTGTGTTTCCTTCTACGGGAGCCCCTGAGGACATTTGAAACAAATGGTTATGCAACTTTCACCATTCATGAACGCTGTTGTTTTACACATTTCTGTCTTCACTCATTTCCAGTGATGAAAGGGAGTCTGACGTGCCCCCAGGGATTTCTGGCCATCCGTTGGTAAAGTCTTAAACACAAAAATACTTCTTGTTTGCAATGATTTAGGTATGCACTGCCCCCTATCGCCAGGGAAAATACACTCTGTCACTTTAAGGCTATGACAAAGGGCCGGCGGGGTTGCTTGGTTATGCATTACATAATATGGTTAAGCAGTGTTGAGGGTCTGACCTCATGAGGAAATTACTATGCAGTGATTTTCTCCAAAATGACTGTGCTTAAATTGCTCTGAAAAGCAAATAATCACATCAGCGCCAAGAAACTTCATTTCCCATGATGCTTTGCACACGGAAGCATTGGGTGATGTCACCGCCTAGTACCAGAAACACGTTCTGCGCATGTGCGGGAAGCCGTGGAGCTTTTCCCGCGAACTAAGACCATAAATCTTCAGCAGAGACAAAGAAACCTCGTTCTTTTGCCCAGGATACCTGGCGGTAAGGACACGCTTGTCGAACGCTCCGACAACTTGAGCACGCGGAAGCTCTAAGTGCCCAAGTTGAGCCACGCAACCGCTGGAAACCACTCTAACTCCATCGGGACCTGACTGGGAACGAGCGGAGCTCCATCCAGCTCTCAGAGACGCTGTAAGTTGTCAAACTCAGCACAAAAGAAACTTCGTTCTCTTTGTGTCCAGCCCGTGGAGAAACACTCGTGGAGCCAAACAACGGAGAAAGCATCAAACCGACGGATGACGCTGAAAACTGCGGAGAAAAACGGAGAACCGTCAAATCAAACAGCTGGGGACGCCTTGCTGCTCTGGTGATCAGAAAGCTCATTTCTCTCTCTCCTTTTCTTCTCCCGTTTCCTCTATAGTCCAGAATAAGCAATAAAACCACGCTATTGCTTAAAAAGTAGCTTCGTGTTTTCCTCTTTCGCTCCCAATTCGTCCTTCGGGTCATTTTGAAAGAATAAACTGCTTATTGATCATTGTTTGGTATCTTTAAATGTTTTCTGCTTGGCCACGTGGTTAAACTAAAAGATATTATTCGTGATTAATCTTTTGTGTTGTTTCATGATCCTTTGAAATGTTTTGAGTGATTTAAGGTTAAGTTACTACTGATTCTAAGCCACTAAGTGTTCGGGAAAGTTGAAAACTTTACACATCCAGGTCTCCTGTGGGATGCGAGGGGAGGGGAAGAGCCCCACACACACTCACAGCTCACTCCCCCCACCTACTCTGAGGAACAAAGACCCATTCATCTCACACACACACACATACATACACACAAAACACCTTGAACATTATTTTGAATATACATCCTTTTATTATATCACATGGTTACTAGTCATTTATGCCACTGTTTATTCATTTGACAAATTGTTAATTAAACGTTATAAAATTCAGATTTTCGTCTCCAGTAGCTTTGTTGTGTCGAAGAGAAGTCTCTGCTCCAAGGATTCTACGAACTTCAAGAAAGACTGATAAGAGTTTTGGATTCAATTTTTCCCCGGTTAAAGGGGAATGGTGCCCCGTATATCTAAGAATATCTTAATTAATTAATAAATCAGTAAATATTTACATATTTACAGAATTTATTGAAGAATCCAAAAGTAAGTTGAAGCTTACTAATTGTTCGCTCCTAATAACCCCAACATTAATTGGTGCGGCCGTGTGAGGCTTGGATACACAGAGATTTCTATCCGGCACAAACAAACAAATAAATCCAAAGAGCCTGAATTAAAAATAATCAGTTGTTCAGCCTTGAACCAGCAACAGAGTGGTGCTGATTTCGCTGAGCAGGAAGCTGCATCGAACTCTCACCAGTAACTCAGTGCTTCTTTAAAGGTGCAACGTGTAAATTAATTCTGGTTGACTTTTAGGTTAAAATTCAGTTTTTCCTTAAAGGTGCAACGTGTAATTAATTCTGGTTAACCTTTTAGGTTAAAATTCAGTTCTTCATTAAAGGTGCAGTGTGTAAGTGATTCTGTCTAACCCTTTTAGGCTAAAGTTAACTGCTAATTTAGCGACTTTAACTCACAGTGGCTATTATAACTAACTGAAACCTTCACTCAAAGACTGATAACACCCTGTTTGCTAATTTTCTGAAGGAATAACTAGCACATTTAACACTGCAAGTGTTGTAAGACTTTGCTACGGCAACGCACCTGCTTTTGCTAAAATACTGAAAGGAATAGTATTTTAAGCGTCAGTCACGGCATTCCGTGCAATCTTAAAACGCTAAAACCTGTGCGCACAAAGGTTAATTTAGTGTTTTTCTGCTACAAAGCTAGCAGTTGCTGCCCAAAAGGTGCAGCTTGAGCTATCTGCAGAAGCTCTACTAGGCTATTTTTGGTTCGGTTGTTAAAATGGAGGGACAGAGTAGTGAACTGACCAACTCCCAGCAACCAGGTGGCGCTGCGGCCCACGACTATGAACCTGGCCTACTTTCTGGACAAATATTGTCCAAACTGGTCGCGGTTGCTCGAGAACCCGACTACCCTTCTAGGGATTTCACTGAAGAACAGCGTAGCGACGAGCTAGAAGCTGTAATTGATCAAATAGAAAACCCGGATGGTACAAAACCAATCCAGGTTCACTTAGCTAAGTTAGCCTTGATCCTCTATCAGAGAGAACTCCAACATGATCGAGAGATCATGAAGCTCCAGAGCATGCTAGCTGAAAGGCAGCAAAATGGAAGGCAGAAGGATGACGAGGAGGAAGACAACACCGATTCTGGGGAAGATGGGGAGAAGACCCCGCCCCCCTCTGCTGATGACAACAGACAGTGGGAAGGGGGGAAACACCAGGACTCTCTGGACGGACGCACGCCGCAGGGGAGAGATGAAGCTCATCTGTCCCAACCTTCGGCCCCGTTCCCTACACACACTCTAGGGCATTCAGGACCACCTAGGGGCCGAGGGCAGTTCACCCTCGAACCCCAGGTTGGACCACCACCCTCATCTTCACGGCCTTCTCAATCAGTGAGAAGTCGACCAGCTGAGCGGCACCTCTATTTAGACCGCTCCCCCAGTCCACGAAGGGTGCAAGGTGCCGATTGGGGTTATGCACCCCAACCTGCACCTCAACCATCCACCCATCCTAGCTACTCCGGTATTTGGCATGCCAGCAACCAGCTGCAGGACAAAGCATCATACGCCAGTCCGTACCCGGACAGAGCGTATTACGCAGAAGCCCCAGTTGAAAGACGCAGGCTGCACTACGCAGACGTGCCCCGGGAGGAGGACCTCCCAGGACACCCACGTGACGTGCCAGCAGCCCGTCACAGCATGCCGAACCCCGATTTGGGCCCCAGGAGTCAACATTGGGAGCCCAGAGCACACCAGCGATATCCAGCACCCTCTGAGACAGACCGTGGGTCAGAGTCAGAGGATGACGCGCCGTACCGTGAGTCAGGGCTCCGTGTACGTCAAATTGAATCGCTAGCTAAAGACATAGAACGTTTTGATCCTAACACCAATGAATCCAACGTCGACGATTATCTCAGGGAGATAGAACGTTGTCTGCTTGATCTTCCAGCACCCTCTTCAAGGGAAAAGCTCAAGCTAATTTGGAAAACTACATCTAGAACGGTGCATGGTTTCATAGAAACTCTACCACCTGACATTCGAGATCGGTACTCCTCGCTCTGCCGAGCATTGAGAGATGAATACGCCACGTATGCAGACTCTGCGTCAGCTACAATGGGGGCCTTCTCCATCAAACACGGGAGAAACGAACCCCCCAGAGAGTATTATCGCCGACTCAAAAGTGCTTATTTCCAAGGTCGAAACGGCCCTGGGCTCGAGGAAGACCCTGCCTTCAGATCCCTGTTCATTCACAACCTGCACGAGTGTGTTCGATCCGAAGTCTCAATGTATTGTCGGATGAAAAAACTGACAACTCAGGAGATTAGGAGATACGCTCAACAGGCTTGGGAAGCCGGCGGAAAGCCCCAAAAGCCTGACGCACATCACCGCGTCATGCACCTAGCTCCCGACGCCGAGCCGCGTTTGGAGCTCGAAGGAACAGAAGCTCCACCCACTAAGCCAAAATCTGCTAAACCTAGACCTGCTAAACCGCGAGAGCAGTCCCAATCTCCTCAACAGGGGAAGGGGGGTGCTGATTGGCTGCCTAGGTCTGGACAATCAGACAGGAAGTGGCCCAACCAAAACCAACGGCAAGCAGGTCGGAACAGTGGAAGGTTTAAGGAGCGCCGCCCACAGGTAGGTCCCGAACACAAGTCCGCAGGTGAGTACTTGACCAAAGCCGACCTCCAGGAGATGTTTCAGCAGTTCCTAGCTAAACAGAAGGAACAGCTGAGATCTGCAGATGAGACCCCTGCACCAAAGTCTGCTTCTAAGAAGCCAGACCCAGAGCCAACGTCCGCATGACTAGGCGTGGCTCAACCTCCCAGCGTGGCCAGGACCTACCTGATCAGCTGGGGGAACACTACTGGTAGATCACAGGAGTCTCCTGAAATCTACCCCCCAGAGAAACCTGATACTAAATTTCTGAAGTTCCTTGGTGACTTAACAAACCATGATCATGCTCGCCGTTTGTACTGTAGCACCAACGTAGGTGGATGCATACAGGTTGATGCTCTGCTGGATACTGGCTCAGAAATCACCCTGATATGCTCCACACTGTTCCATCGCTTGTCTGACACCATGCGGTCGCTCGGGAAACCAGTCCAGGTAGAACCCTGTGACCTGAAAATCACCAGCTACACCCAGACCCGGGAGTGTATCACTCACCGGGCGTGGCTGGACATCACCTTCCAAGACATGACTCTGGTTCACCCGTTTTATGTCTGCCAGCTAGACACTGAACCACTTCTCATTGGTCAGGACCTGCTTGAACGTCTAGCTCCCCTCATCGACTGCCAGACGGGTAAACTGTGGGCCCAGGTGGACACACCTAAGCCCTGGATCCCGGATAGCAGCCGACCATCCTCCATTCTTGAAGTCAGCATAAGTGAGCAGCAAAACCCTTGTTCCAAGGTCATGCCCCTCCCTACAGCTCCCACAGACGATGTCCGCCTGCAAAGGCATGAAACCGCTCCTGGAACTCCGTTCCGCACACATTCATCTTTTCTCTGCTCGCTGAAGAACGTCAGCCTGCAGCCATATGCACCACACATAGTTGGTGGTCTTACCATCAACTGCACCCACATCTCAGATGCTCGCCTTGCTCTTTGGTCTGAAAAGTGAGCCATCAGCCAGCAGACGTTTGAACACCTGCGTCAGAAGGACCCCCTTCTGGTCAGTGTGACACGTAGCCATCGGCTCTTGTCACCTACTTGGCCGCAGAGGCTCCTGAAAGCGCCAGAGGTCTGCTCTCTGACTATCCAACTTGGAGCAAGACAGCTCACACATACATTCAGCATCATACCACAGCTTGATCCACCTGCACTCATTGGAGCAGATCTGCTGGTTCGACTCGGTGCCCAGCTGGACACTTGCAATCAAGTCCTTTGGGCCCGAGCCACACCATCCTCTGAGCCTCGCTCAGAAGGCCCTGAACACTTGCTGTCCGGTCAGATCATTCCACAGGCCTGCCGTGCAGTGGTTGAGGCCAGCACGGTTCTGCCCCCACTGGTCAAAGGAGTGCCTGTTCGTCTGACCCTGATGAAGCATCAGAAGCTGCCAGGCACACAGGCCTTCTTCCAGCCATCACCACACTTCTTGGAGCTCAACTTAGCCGTCTGTGGCACGCCACTCTTGGAGCTGAACAATCGTTCTGCTTACTTGTTGGTCGAAAATCCGACCCAGAGTCCTATCCACCTGCCGGCAGGAAAGCCCTTGGGCATGCTGATAGATAGCTCATTCCATGACTTCAAACTTTCAGTCCCCGTGATCGGACAACTTCCGTTGTTCTTGAATGACAGACAGGTTGGTGCAGACACATTCAGTACTTTCCCTTCACAAATGATTACCATCAAGCGGCATGAAGCCCTTCCTGAGGAACCCATTTGCAGTGCAACCTTAGATACTGACGGCGGTCAGTGTCTAACGGTTTTTGCAATAAATACTCAACCCTCTGAGTCACCGGTTGAAAGCCCGGAACACCAGAGACCCTCCTCCTCTGAACCTTATGACGGCTTCGAGGCCGAAGTCAGCCAGCAGCTTGACAAAGCGGATGCGCTGGAGTCAGAGGAGCAGAGAGCAGCGCTTAGAAGCCTGTTCTATGAGTTTCAGTCCATCTTATCCAGGGACTCCCTGGACTGTGGACTCACAAACCTGCACACGGTTCGCATTCCGACGAACCCGAATGCCCCTCCTACTTTTGTACGTCAGTACAAGATTCCCCTCGCTGCTTATGAGTCGATCCAGGAGATCCTCGATCAGCTGAAGGAGAAAAACATCATCAGAGAGTGTAACTCCACTTACAACTCTCCCATCTGGCCGGTTCTGAAACCGACTGGGAAATGGCGTCTCACCATAGACTATCGTGCACTGAACAAACAAGTACCTCTCTCCAGGTGGCCTATGATCCATTTAGATCAGGAGCTAGCCAGAGTCAGAGATGCTCGTTTCTTCTCTACGGTTGACATAGCCAACGGCTTCTGGACCATGAAGGTTGAGCCGGCGGACCAGTATAAACTGGCTTTCTCCTTTGGAAATCGCCAATATACTTGGAACCGCTGCCCCTTTGGCTACTCTAACTCACCTGCCGAGTTCAACATCTTCCTCCACAAAGCCATGTCAGATGCTGCTTCCAGAGGGAACCTCATATATGTCGATGACATCTTGATGAGGAGTCGAACCTTCGAGGAGCACCTGGCCGAACTCCGTCACGTGCTGCAACAGCTTGCTGACGCCGGAGCTAAATTGGCGATTCTCAAGGGACAGTGGTGTCGAACCAAAGTGGAGTATGTTGGACTGCTGGTTGGCCCTAATGGAGTCGAGCCCCAAGCGGGACGCATTAGAGCCATTCAGGACATCAAAGCCCCAGCTAATCTGACTGAACTCAGGAGCTTCCTCGGAGTCTGCAACTACTCCAGACAGTTCATTGAGGAGTACGCTGAAACAGCGAGGCCCCTCACTGAGCTGCTTCGGAACGACACACCTTTCGTGTGGGACAGACCCCAAGAACTCTCCTTCCAGTTCCTAAAACAGAAGTTGGCGTCCGCACCCTGTCTGGCTTACCCAGACAAGGATAAGGAGTTCTTCATAGAGGCGACTTTCTTCCCTCACTGCCTGAGCGCTGCTTTGAAGCAGAAACACGATCAGGACATGAGAGTTGTGGCATACGCCAGCAAGCCTCTGAGCAAGGTGGAACTCCAGTTCTCAGACTGCGAGAGAGCTCTCCTCTCCACAGTCTGGGCCGTCGAACACTTTCGTAGTTACATCGGTGGACAGAAAGTGATCATTGAAACGTGTCATCAGCCTGTCACCTTCCTAAACAGCCAGCGACTGCGCGAAGGAAGAGTGTCAAACAGCCGCATTGCGACATGGATGATGGTGCTCCAAGGATACAACATTGAGGTCAAGTATGGTCAGAACACCAAGCTAGCACTAGGACAAGGGCTAGCAGGCTGCCAGCACTGTGACTCTGACTCCGTCATGGGCCCCCTGGACACACCGGCCGCAGTCTACCCAACCGCATTCAATCATCGCTACTTTGATGAGAATGTTTGCCAAGGGCTTCCGAAAGTTTACACTGATGGATGCGCCTACCTTCACAAAGGCCAGCTCCGTGCTGGGGTTGGAGTCGTTTGGGTGGACTGTGACACTAAGCAACCAAATCACTACCGGTTGGGCCAAAAGTCTAGTCAGTACGCCGAAATTGCTGCAGTGTTGATAACCCTCCAGCAGGCGGCAGCCTTGGACATCACTCAAATCGTCCTTTGCTCAGATTCAAACTACGCTAGACACAGCTTCATTTCTCACTTCCCCATGTGGAAGGAGAACCACATGAAAAACGCCAGGAACAGAGACGTGAAACACTCGGAGTTATTCCTAGCGTGTGATCTGCTCACCACTGAGAAAGGCATAATGGTCTACTGGAAAAAGGTCAAAGGTCACTCAAGGACCCTAGGTCCGGAGAAAGATGGTAATGACGAAGCGGACCGCCTTGCTAAGCTCGGTGCTGACCAGGGAACCTGTTGGGAATTCAAAGATGAGTGGCTTCCACCCAAGGCCGCTCACGAGGTCTGCGCGATTACTCGTTGCCATGCTAAACAGGCAGACGAACCTCGGACCGTTGAGGTACCCGTGTTTCTAGGCAGACAACCACATGATGCGGACCTAGTCACCATGCAGGAACAAGATCCTGACCTGAAGCTCATCCGCGAGCTTCTCCAAAAGGGCCCGATGCCTGAACAACCGTCACCACCTACTGGCGCAAGCCGAGATTTGGTAAATCTGCATCGTCAACTCGCGCACCTGAAACTACAAAACGATTTGTTAGTTTACATGCGTGACAATCACAGCCCACCACGCTGGGTTGTTCCACTCGACCACAGAGGAGTAATGCTTGCCTACGCCCACGACGCTCCGGTCGGAGGTCACCGCGGAGCAAACGCTACCCTCGCGTCACTGACAGAAGTAGCATATTGGCCATCGATGTCCAAGGATGTACACAGCTATGTCCAAGGCTGCCTCATTTGTGCCCAGTTTCAACCCTCCCAGCCGCTTGCTAGAGCACCACTGCAACGCAGGGGAATAACCTTCCCTTGGTCCCACCTGCAGATCGACTGGGTTGGACCGGTTCCCAAATCGGCAAGAGGAAACAAAGATATGCTAACTGTAACTTGCAGTTTCACGAAGTGGGTGGAGTGCCTTCCAGCGCCAAACGATACAGCCGTCACAACCGCTGTACTGCTGATTAACCACGTTTTCAGTCGATGGGGACTTCCACTCTGCATTGACTCTGACCGAGGAACTCATTTCACATCCAGTGTAATGACGTCCCTGTTTGAACTTCTGGGAGTGGAAGTGAGATTCCACCTCCCCTATCACCCACAGTCATCCGGACAGGTCGAACGGATGAACCGCACGGTCGTCTCTATGCTCAAAAAGTACGTCTGCTCCACTGGGAAGGACTGGGACGTCAAGCTCCCTCTGGTCCTGATGGCCATACGGTCCACTCCCCAGCGATCCACAGGGGTTACGCCCTTTGAGATGATGACCGGCAGACTGATGACTCTACCACTGCACCTCCTGTATCACCCAGAGGATGTCAGTGTTGCCACTGCCTATACCGCTCATCAGTATGTGGCAGACTTGAAAACACATCTCAGAGCTACGTTCGCGCACGCTCAGAAGAAACTGGAGACCAACGTAGAAGGCGCTAAAGCCTACTACGACCAAAAGACAACCAGCCGCGAATACGAGGTGGGTGACAAAGTATTCTACTTTCGGTTCGCCCAACCGGCACGCAAAGCTAAGAAGTTCCTGCCCTGCTGGTCAGGACCATTTGAGAGCGTGGCAAAACTCTCTCCAGTTGCATACAGGTTACGCATCACCAAAGCGAGACAGGAGCCTGTCTACAAATGGGTGCATGCAAACCAAATCAAACCCTACGTCAAACCATCCCCGCGGGTACAGAGACCAGACTCCCCGCAGGAGGTAGACGTAGTCTCTACATAGTTCTATGCATGGAAATGGAAAGGGGGGAAAGTGCACGTTTAACCCACTAACATGTACTAACCGACAAAGAACCAGCCCCCCCCCCCCCCCCCCCCCGGCGTCACTTTCACTAACCAAGAGAAACTCCTCCTAGACCTCTAACAGGATGTACTCACTAAAACCTTACAGGGTACTCATGTTACTGTCAACCTACATTCTGCTCTGATTAATGAATCTCTACGTGCAATCAAGACTTTGTCTGAAACCATACGTCAGGATATTGTGTACACACGAGTGGTGAGAAATTTGATGCAGGACCTGCTCAGGGAAGTAAGTTCCACGCTAGACAGCTTGGTTGAAAGTCGTATTTCCCCGTACTTGGTACCACTGGACCTGCTCAAGGTTAGCTTGACAGCTGCTACCCCTCTACTGTGCACCTTTCACAAATCCACCTAGCGTACAGCCTAGGTAGTGCAATTCCCATTCACGTTGATGCAGAAAATTAGAACTCGGTTTCCTGTTACATGTTCCCATAATTGTGACACCTCACATCTATAGGTTTAAGTCGATGCTGAACATTGGTATTTGAAAGGACGGTAGGCATTCCCACTTTGAACTAGAAACCTGGCACTCCATCATCTCAACCTCGAACAGCATGACTCAGAGATTGAGATCATGGACGCTTTCCAGGGTTATAACTTTGCCTTCGATTTAGAAATTGACCAACAATTACTGATTGAAGGAACCAAACTCGTTAAGTTCACACAAACCCCGCGTGAACTTACTTTGACGCTACATTGACACAGATTATACCACCTTAATCTGCACATTGGTCGCCCTGGGGATGGGATGGCTCATCACGGCCGTGATTGCTTATTCCGCCTACAGGCGTGTTAAGAAACTCCAAGATAAGATGCACTTGCTCACCTACGGTGTGCCTCGTAACCGCGTTCGGGGAGACTCCAAGCGTGAATGTACCACACCTGTCTAAAGGGGGTGAGCAACATTTTCTTTGTTATTCTGTAAACCTAAGAGTAGTTCTCATTTTAGTCTACCTCACATATTTATCTGAGTGTTGCAGTATGTCATATTCTTTATAAGCTACACACTGAATGTATGACCTAAGAATGTATTTTATGAGACCTCAAGGTTGCTATGAATTTTCTTGGATGTTATATGTTTTTTTTTTTGGGTTTTCTGTATTTTTGTTTCTTACTTGGTCACATATTAACTAGTGGTTATGTGCCGGCCCAGCTCAGTCTGTCAATGACTCTGTCTGACGCACCAGCACATTGTAGTACTTCTTAGTTTTATGGTCCTTGTTTTAGCCCAAAGACTGTCCTGATCCACCCTTTGGACCAAAAAGGGGGGAATCTTGGGACCACATAGGTCAATGCGCGTTTGCGAACTATGGACCTCGTACATCACCGCATGCTCCATAAACTGAACTGTATGGCCGGCGGTGAGATGCCTTTGTGTCCACTCGTGGAGTTAACCGCCCACCGACCTTCCTCCTTCTACACTACTACCTCTCGCATGGACGACATCATCATTGCGTACCACCTGCGTGAGTGGCTTCTTCTCGTTATGCGCGTTGGGGACTATCCCGTTTCCTATCCTCTTTGTGCCTGACCAGGATCAAAGACCAAAGGCGCCAGGATCCAAGACAAAGAACAAAGATAAAGGTGTCCAAGGAGACCAACGTCCTAAGGGACAAACCCACCTGTGCTTCCGACAATCAAGTCGACCTACGTTCATGAGGAACAAACCCATCTGTGCTTCCGACGATCGAGCTTTGGGCGCGATCCCCGAAACCAAAAGGGGGAATGTTGAGGGTCTGACCTCATGAGGAAATTACTATGCAGTGATTTTCTCCAAAATGACTGTGCTTAAATTGCTCTGAAAAGCAAATAATCACATCAGCGCCAAGAAACTTCATTTCCCATGATGCTTTGCACACGGAAGCATTGGGTGATGTCACCGCCTAGTACCAGAAACACGTTCTGCGCATGTGCGGGAAGCCGTGGAGCTTTTCCCGCAAACTAAGACCATAAATCTTCAGCAGAGACAAAGAAACCTCGTTCTTTTGCCCAGGATACCTGGCGGTAAGGACATGCTTGTCGAACGCTCCGACAACTTGAGCACGCGGAAGCTCTAAGTGCCCAAGTTGAGCCACGCAACCGCTGGAAACCACTCTAATTCCATCGGGACCTGACTGGGAACGAGCGGAGCTCCATCCAGCTCTCAGAGACGCTGTAAGTTGTCAAACTCAGCACAAAAGAAACTTCGTTCTCTTTGTGTCCAGCCCGTGGAGAAACACTCGTGGAGCCAAACAACGGAGAAAGCATCAAACCGACGGATGACGCTGAAAACTGCGGAGAAAAACGGAGAACCGTCAAATCAAACAGCTGGGGACGCCTTGCTGCTCTGGTGATCAGAAAGCTCATTTCTCTCTCTCCTTTTCTTCTCCCGTTTCCTCTATAGTCCAGAATAAGCAATAAAACCGCGCTATTGCTTAAAAAGTAGCTTCGTGTTTTCCTCTTTCGCTCCCAATTCGTCCTTCGGGTCATTTTGAAAGAATAAACTGCTTATTGATCATTGTTTGGTATCTTTAAATGTTTTCTGCTTGGCCACATGGTTAAACTAAAAGATATTATTCGTGATTAATCTTTTGTGTTGTTACATGATCCTTTGAAATGTTTTGAGTGATTTAAGGTTAAGTTACTACTGATTCTAAGCCACTAAGTGTTCGGGAAAGTTGAAAACTTTACACATCCAGGTCTCCTGTGGGATGCGAGGGGAGGGGAAGAGCCCCACACACACTCACAGCTCACTCCCCCCACCTACTCTGAGGAACAAAGACCCATTCATCTCACACACACACACACATACATACACACAAAACACCTTGAACATTATTTTGAATATACATCCTTTTATTATATCACATGGTTACTAGTCATTTATGCCACTGTTTATTCATTTGACAAATTGTTAATTAAACGTTATAAAATTCAGATTTTCGTCTCCAGTAGCTTTGTTGTGTCGAAGAGAAGTCTCTGCTCCAAGGATTCTACGAACTTCAAGAAAGACTGATAAGAGTTTTGGATTCAATTTTTCCCCGGTTAAAGGGGAATGGTGCCCCGTATATCTAAGAATATCTTAATTAATTAATAAATCAGTAAATATTTACATATTTACAGAATTTATTGAAGAATCCAAAAGTAAGTTGAAGCTTACTAATTGTTCGCTCCTAATAACCCCAACAGCAGTTATTTAAAAGTTTATTAATGCTTAATAATGCATTAAGTGATGTTAATAAAAAGACCCTTATTGTAAAATGATACCAGTTTATTTCATTGTGCTTTTACAACCTCTTGGCTGTAAGTTAGCTTTGTTTATTTGTTGTTGTTGTTTTCATAGCATTGATGAGGTAGCCCATCAACACCTTGAGATTTTTAGAAACTCCCATAAAGTCATCGGTGTACATTTACAACTGGTCAAGCTTTAGAGTAAACCCAAGTTAAGATGGTTGCCAGAGGCAGCTGACCTTAAATAATGCATGCATGGCTATAACTGAATCCTTTTTATAGATATTGACGGAATATTTGGTGGTATAGAAGATTGGACTCATATCCAACAAACATTCATGAGATCTTTTGGATTAGAACTTTGGCCTTATCTGTCAAAGTCAACACTGTTTGTCTGTTGATGAAATGCTTCACGAACTTTTGGATGGACTATAATCAAACAGCCATCATTGGGTGGACACCAATATGGATCTTAGCTATTCAGATGTTTTTATAATTAGTAAATAGACCTTTAAAAGGTTTTTATACTGAAACAAATAAAAACATTCTCCTTGACGTACGCTCCACTGAGGGCATTACCGCATGTCGTTGGAGGTTAGAAGAGCTCGTGCAGCTCCTCTTAGCTGCTCCTGATGCCTCTGATGGCCCTTGATTGAAATGCTAGTTCTGATGTTTTGTGCTCAGCCACACATGTAAACACCAAAAGAGAATGTAACATAGTCTCTCAAAGCACACACACGCACGCACACACACGCACACACACACACACACACACACACAACCATGAGATTAGTTGGTTCAAATTCTGAAGCATTACTTTTTAAAGTGAGCCACTTTTCAAGGTGATGCAGCCAAAAAATTGGCAAGCAAGCACTTCTTTGTATAATTAATTTTGTTGCTATCCACATATTTGAAAAAATACATGATTGAGAGGCACAGAGTGAATGTGTAGAAACTCGAGGATAGCACGTGGATCGTTTTCAACATTTAGATTCTAATTCAACTTACTCAACGGGGGTGATCTGGTTCGCTTACACGGCTGAGATTAACTCCGCTTCCTTGTTCGTTTATGAGTTTCATAACACAAACTCAAAGGTGTTCTGTTCTTTCTTTCATCAAACTTTAAAAAAATGTGAGCCTTCTCTGCTGGTTATTTTTGTTTTCTTGTAGATTTGAAATCCAAAACCTACAAGGAAACGTTCCCTGTGCACGAATATATTACCGGTTCTTCAATTATCATGCTTTCACATAACAGCTGGGTGCCAAAACTTCACAAGACAATCAGTCTTTGTGGAAAAAAATGGTTGATTCCTGCAGTTCATTACGAGAATGCACAAAACACCCACTCTGGAAATCACAGGATAAATTACGACCAACATCTAGGACATCTGCTTTTCAATGTCCTCTCAGTTGGTTTGATACCTGCATTGTGTTGCCACTAAGGAGTTCTCTGTGATATGGGCAAACCCTGTTTCCAGGTGTCTGGGGGCCCTCAGTGGCAGCCATCATTTGTTTCATAGGTGGCATGAAGCATACCGGGGTCGCCGGTCCCTTCTCTGCCATCCCTCATTAAGATAATTAAACTTTCTCAGCCTGCTGCACACAAATAGGGAATTTCAGCAGCCCCTCCAAGTTGTAGAGATAGTCTGCAAATTGCCTGTGATTCGCCACCTGATTGTGCTATGATTATGTTGTCACTGGATGCTGTGATTATGATGGCCCATAATTGCTGGTGTGCATTAGCTGCTGCACAACACCCGCCGATCCTTCTGACTACCTGTCTATGTTTCTATTGACTTTGTCTCCATCTATGTCTTGTTCTCTCTCTCTCTCACCAGCTCTGTGTTACAGCTTTGAAATTTCTTTCCTTCACTAATTCAGACAAACAAACAGCAACTCTAGTTGTGAAACACTTTGATGTTTGTTCACGCAGGACTGCTCGCTCTCCTCTGACGCCGTTTGAAAATTTCACTCCTCAAAAGCACCGTTCATCTTCGGCTGATGTCTGTGCTACCGCCACAGGACAAAGTGAGGGATTTCTGTATTTTCTATTTCTACTTGAATGGGCTTTGTGATTAAACTCTTTTAATATCTTATTTCACTGAGGCGCAAATTCTTGAAAAGAGATTTTCTGAATCTTAAAGCGATAGTTTAGATCATTTAGAGTGGGTGAAAAGATATAAACAAATAATATCTACCTTGATATAGAAATGTCTTTGAATGAAAGTAGTTTGGAGAAGTTTGAAGATCGACAGAGCTGGGACAAAGGTCCCAGAAAGAGAAAGGATAAAGAGTTCATCTGAGTTATATGCATGTCTTAATGGATGAAGAACAAAGTCTCTTCCTCATAAGAAATCTTAATTCTAATTAAACAGACATTTTGTGCTTTCTAGACCAACATCTCTTTTTTTAAATTAAAGAATAAAACATATTATTTAATTTTAATTTTGATTAACTTTGCAGAGAGAGCACTGCAAAATATTTCAGAAATGGGTCCGATATTCAGGGTTATGACACATATTGCAACAGTGGACATTTGCATAAAGAAGTGAGGTTTTTCTGGAAATTTCATCACAATCCCTCATTTAAATATGGGCAGACTTTGGTAGCACTACTTGGCTGGCACTAAAGACTGAGGCGCAGATGTC
This sequence comes from Nothobranchius furzeri, assembly GCF_043380555.1. NCBI lineage: Eukaryota > Metazoa > Chordata > Actinopteri > Cyprinodontiformes > Nothobranchiidae > Nothobranchius > Nothobranchius furzeri. The sequence goes on along the minus strand of NC_091742.1, from coordinate 71,085,877 downwards.
TCTTCGTGAGTGCTTTGTGGATTAGTATGTTAGCATGTGGACATCCCCTTTAATCTTCTCTTGGTCAGCAAGACTGGCAACATATTGTTCATATGTGTCCATGTGAGTATTTATGTGTAAGCTGAGTCAAAGTTGGCTATAAAAGTCTTCACTCTTTGGATTTTTAGTTCATAAAACTGTTCCTTTACGTTCATAATAAATCCAAGAGAAGCTGTCATCTTAGAGTCCTTCTTTACCAATTACTCAACAAAATAGATTAATTCACAAGCCTGAGGCAGCCATATTGGATTTAAAGCTTGAGGTCTGACAGACTTTATTTTTCCAGTGGATTGTTTTTCTTGTTCTTTACTCAGAACTTAAGAGACGCCGACATTTAAGAACAAACATGGGACTCCATTACTTCTATTCCTCTAATCTAAGATTGCTCAAAGAACTTTCTACTACAGGTAAAATATTGATTGTTCATAACCTTTCAGATTCCCACTTCAAAAGATCTTTATTTGTTTAAAGATGATATTTTTTGTTAAGATGAAAAGGCTGTGATTTTGTTTTACAGTATGCACACACAATCATGTCAAATTGGTAAGTTCTTCATGGCATAAAAGTATCAGATTCCTTTAGGGGCAATAAACCTAGCCTAGAAAGCCATCCTATGTATGTGAAAATATAGTCCAGCCACGACCCATAGTGAGAGGTCAGTCATGGGACGGGATCTACAGCTGTCTTTCAAACAGTCTCCACATGCTGTTAGACAACAAATAACTTGATATACTCACTCTACAGATGTCACTCACCGAGGCAGTCCACCATAGACTGTTGAAGAAGAAGTAAATACATAATTTTTTCTGAATAAAGGACTTAATTGCCTCTATCTACTATTGACTCAAAGAAAAGCCCAAGTCTAAATAGCCCAAAGTTGATGCCAAAGATGTTTCAAACAATCAACCTCTATTGTTGTTGTTTAACAAAACATCCCGCCCAACAACTGATAGAGCGCTGTGATTGGCCCAACAAACTGATAGAGCGCTGTGATTGGCCCAACAACCGACAGAGCGCTGTGATTGCCAAGACGCAAGACTGTTCCGGCCTGCTGAGGGCATGGGGCATGGCTGGTCCATCCTGCAAAGCAAAATTCTTTTTCCTCTGCTACGGTCTGTCTAGATTTCTAGACTAGTAATAAACAACAAGCATGCAAAATCTGCCATGTCTTGATGCAACAAAAATACTTGTTTGGTCAGTAGAAGGTGCGCTTTTTGTTTGTATTTGTCCAATCAGCTATTAGACTACTCTAATTTGCATTCCATTATCCAATATTTTCCTCCTAAATCTTCTGCCTCCTTTCTGAGTTTACCGTTTGTTAAAAGCCACAGCAATAGTTCTAGCTGTCCCCCCTTGAATGACTAATGGACATGTGTTTTTGCTCTTTTCAGGTTTGGAGTGCTTAATTAAAGCCATGACTTGGACGCTTGATGAGCATATGGATTAAAGGTGCTCACTGATTGCCTGGCTATTCCACCCGCTCTAATTGAAAGCCTAATGTGCACTCACCACATATTAATTAAAATCAGAGGTTATAGACCCTTGGGGCACGCCATTTAGGTCTCTCATTAAAAATTAATAACCTCAGTTAATTATTATTATCGTGTTGTGAATCACGTCAACAAATAAATAAGACAATGGAGCTGTCTCGCCTCTAAAGGCCCCAGCGGGTGGAGGATTTTTGGTGATTGCAGGAAGCTAAGACACAGCCCAAGTTCAAGTCCAAGACTCTTTACCTTCAACAGCTATCTTTAGGCATTTAGCTCCTAATAATGGCATAAATTACAGAATGAATTGGAAAGTCAGTTTGGAATTCCACTCAGTTTATGATCTAAATTGTAGCTTTCATAGAATTTTGTAATAAGATCATATTTTCACAAAATTTACTTTTGAAAGATCTTGTCAATAATAGTAAACCATAGAAAATAAATTTGGGTTATCGTTGATTGTTTTTTTTTTCTTTGTTTTTTTTGCATGTGACTGAGATTTGCAGACAGAAAATGTGATTAGTGTGTTTTTTGCAACCTGAACAACGGTAATGTCACTAAGTAAAATAAAACCTGAGTTCCTGTTGGCTGTAGTTTAACGTGATTCCGACTAGTGCCAGACAGTCTTAGGTGTTGTCTCACTTTTGCTGAAGTCAGTGAACAAATGATTGATTTGCGATTGCTTGCTGTTGCACGTGTTGAGCGTCTGACACAGCTCACACATCATAATAAGAAATCATGAAGCTCAAATCGAAGACAGAACACTAATGTAAGATTTACAAGTCTGTGGCTTTTGCACTTTAGTTTGTTCTGAATCACTGAGTGACACTGATAATCAGATGTATAATGGTACCCATTATACACACCCATCTATGCACCAGCTACATAAAAATAGCCTCATAAACACAAACATGCCATTTCATGAAAATATTCCATGATTATTTTCATCAATTCAATTCAATTCAGTTCAATTCAAAGATACTTTATTAATCCCAGGGGGAAATTAGAGTTTCAGTGCACACAATTCTGAGATCAGAAATGCATACATAGACACATGACAAGAATTGGTGACTGTGGTCATTCGCAACCCGAATCACGCTACCTTAATAGAGATCAGAGGGTTTACATGAGGATTGGGTCAGGTGGAGGGAAAAAAGGCACTTCAGAGTTACCCTCCACAGGGAGGGCAGCTTTGCTATGCAAAAAACACCTCAGACAGAAATGCAACGGACTTCAGACATTACACAACATAAGTGTCCACTAGGTGAGGTGGTAGGGTTGGGGACTCTCCGCACATCAGTGCATGAAGCCGCGATAAGCAGCGCTCGTCACCTTCGTTTGGACAGGGGAGGGAGGTAGTTGGGTTTAGAAAGCACATTGACTCCTGGAAACAATTCAACGGCCTTCAACGGTCGCAGTCCCGCCCAGGCAGGAATAGGGAGACAGAGTTGCCTTGGCAACTGCAGCATTCCACATTTCTTCTGAGGGGGAGTATTCACTTTAGCCTCAGGCTCAAGGGCACCAGATTCAGATAAGAACTTGTTTTGGGGCCAGACAGAGATAATTTCCTCTCTGTCTTAAATAAAATAACTCCTGTTAGATTAAATATCACTTCTTAAAAGAATAAGTTCTGTTTTAGATCTTTCATTCTTCCATTATCTAAACCACTTAATGTTCATTAGGGTCGCAGGGAGCTGACACAAACACATACACTACCAGTCACACACACTTAAACAATTAGGGACTAAAGCTGCAACTACTAAACAACTAACCAATCATAGCTAACTGCTTTGGATATATAAAAAGAAAACATTTCAGATATCAACCCAATAACTACAATTAGCTGACTTATATTATAACTCGAAATTTGCCCCCGAAGTAGCTGCCTGCTCCTGATCCGCCATCCTTTTAAACATACTGCGCTGTATTCTGGGAATTTTTTTGACCAAGGCCAGGTTACAAGGCACTTCCCTTGTGTCCTTGCTCAGCTAGCTAAATGGCTAACAGAGAACAGACGCCTCAGTAGAACATGAACATTGGAACACGCCTTGGTGATTCCTGATGACATATCTGTCAGACAACTGGGGCATGACCAAGACATCGAGGCAAGGTTACTTGACATTGAGAAACACCTGTCTGGGGGGATCAAGATGGCGGTGGCAGAGTAGGTCATGTTTTGCGTGGCTCTCATCTAGCTACAGTAATACAATCTGTTATAGAATACATTTCAGCAATTCTTTCTAAGAAAAGTGACAAAGTACATCAATCAAAAGCAATTCCACCCTCACAGAAAGTGCAAATGGCTACAAAGCTGGAAGTTTATATATAACTTTGGGGGCTAATATAGCTAGTCCAGGTGCCCTTTCAGGCGACAGCTTCTCTAAAGGCCATGATAATTTGCCTCCGACGCTGTCGCAAAGTGGCGACATTGACGTGCTGAACGTCAAGCTTCTCGTTGCTCTGAGAGCCGTCATGGAATCAGAAATTAAAGAACGCCTTTGCAGAAGATTTCAGTACAAGATAAAGAACTGTACTCCACATGGAAGTTGACCAAGTATAGGCGAAGGTAAAGGAAGTGCCAGACGGCCTGTCCACGTGGTCCAGTGAGGTGATATAGCTACAGAACACTGTGAAGGATTTGAATAAAGAGAAAAGTCCAAGTCTAAATGGTCCAAAGTGGATGCCAAAGTGGTTTCAAACGAGCCGCTGCCATCTTGGTTGTTTTTTTTCCAAGGCATCATCCCGCCCACCAAAACAACAGAGTGCTGTGCTTATCACAATTGTAACGTCCAGCAAAGGTCAGTTTTAGGTACAGTTTGACCTTTCAACATTTATTCAACATCTGGTCAAACAGGAGACACAAGACTGCATGTGTTCCCTTGAAATGAGCCTGCCTTCATACCAGCTGGAGCTCAGAGTCTCTGCAGCTCTGACAACAGATAACGACATGTCAACAATAACTTTCTTCCCCAAGGCCTCCACCTAAGGAACACTCCAGCTCGGATCAGTTGCTAAATTCAAGAATGATTTCCTAAATCAATATGAACTTCTTCCATGACTTATAATATAGATAATCATTAAATAAACGCTTGTTTATTGCTACTTATAATAATTATATTATAATGAAATGCTTCATTAATCTGTGCTCAATGATTGAAGTTTGAAATGAATGTTATGTCTACAATGACTGCTATGTGGTTCCGCAAGTTTATGTGGCAAAGGTCATAACATTTGCACTCGCACCTTAACAAGTAAGGTTATATTAAACTCTGACACATAAATAGTCTTTTACCCAGTCAGTGCATTCGATCAAAGAAGGCGTGTTTCTGAGTTGTCTTGGTAACATCTCTCAAGCCTGTCGGCCTTTGATTGGCTGTGCAAATCATAACATCAAACCCTTAAAACTGGATCACTCTTGTGTGATTCGGCAGTTCTAGAGAAAGCTTCAGACCGGCCAGCTGAAGCACACCTCTTTAACCCATCAAAGATTTTGACACGTCGTCAAAACCTTTTTGCACCTGCAAAGCTGATGAACAACAGTCCCTGCAGAACAAAGCTGATATTGTTCAACTCCCCAAGAGTTATTCCTGAGACGCAAGCTAGTCCAACCTGTGTGCCTGGTGACATCTCGGGACTGGGGAAGTCAGTACTTGTGGTCAATTTACTGGACCTGGGTGCCCCGAGGTCATCTGACCTCTCTGACCTCTCTGACCTCCGGATCTATGACGAGGGTCTCCAAAAGGGTGAGGTAGAACACAGTGAAGACTGTTTGATGTGCTTCTGATGATAACAACTTCATAGCTTAGTGCAAACCAAATTCTTTGACATCCAGAACTCAGCTTTCCTAGATACAGTAAGGAGGTTCTGACTAACCGCATTGACCTATAGCTTTATTCATCACATTTGGTTCCATCCACTCACAGTAAATGCTTAGTTAACTAGTCATGTTTTAATTGTTTATAAAAGAGCGTCTTACTTTTATAAACCTGACTCTTTTCTGAATCAAAACGAAGTGTGTACAATTACTTAATAAAGCAAAAATTCTAGATCTTCTGATAAATACAATAAAGACAAAACAGGGTGGATATTCTATATTTAAATAGAGTATCACAGCTTATTGGTCATAAGTAGAGGTAATATATATATTGAGCTCTTAAAGCACTCAATTTGCCAACGCTACACAATATTGACCTGACCAATGGTAGACCTGCTGAGGTTCCTATGGAGCATGGCTAGACCAACATGCGGAGGGCAGCAGTAGCTCAACAGGTTGAGCGGGTTGTCCAGTAATTGGAATGTCGCAGGTTTGATCCCGGCTCCGGCGAGAAAATTCTGTTGTTGTGTCCTTGGGCAAGACACTACCTTGCCTGCTGGTAGTGGTCAGAGGGACCGATGGCGTCTGTGCTCGGCACTCTTGCCTCTGTCAGTGTGTCATAGCTAACCACCATCAACGTGTGAATGTGGATGAATGATACACTGTAGTGTAAAGCGCTTTGGAGTCCTCTGAAAAGTGCCATACAAGTGCGGGTCATTTATCATTTAAAATAATTTTGCTTCGGCTACTGTCTATATTTCTAGGCTAAGTATTTTCATATTTAGTGACATATATCTTTTCATAGATTTTACATTTTGATGTTGCCATCTACTTTCACAACATGCAGCCTAAACTATAAATTAATCATTATGTTGTTTCGTGAACGCAGAAGTAAAAAAGAGGTGGGGCTTATTGTGGGTGAGACCCCTGTCAGTTGACAAGGAACAGAGCTGTGTAAAAGTTATTTAGAAAAGAACCAACATTTTGAACAAATATGGTGCCGAGTTTCTTGCTGAGTTTTCTCGGCCTAATTTATACTTTACTTTATACTTTTATATTTATACTTTACTTTATACTTTTTTCTCGGCCTAATTTATACTTTTCCATCAGCTCATTTGCAAAGTCGCACACACACATTCGCAGAGAGGTTTTCCGTTCAAACTTCTCCATCTCCTGGGGAGCGACAATTACCCACCAGGACAACAAAGGGCGTAGTACTTTTCTGGTTGGACCCTGCCACCGCTGCAGTCACCTCTCTGGTCCATGAGAGTGTATTTACTATTGTGTGATTATATTATGTTAATGTATTTCAGAGACTTTTTAACACGGACATATTTGTCCTTTATCTTCATTCAGTCATTCCCTCTTGTAGTTTCCTTCCACAAAAAAGGTTGCTGTGTATCTCTGTACTCTTCAGCCACGGGTGTTGGAGTTTTTCCACGGGACATTCGTCAATCTGCTCCGTGTCTGCCACTAAATACCTTTGGTACGTGTAACCCAGAAGCTAGAACCTTAATGAGGTATTAACTAATTGGCTTACTAATATGATCCATCCTCAATTTAGATAAAATATAAAATATAAATTAAGGAAATTAACAATACTAATTAATAGATATCTAATTAACTAATAGATAATTTCATAATGAATTATTGGAAGGGTGAATAACTAAAATAACGAGTTTAATATTAAACATCGGTTAAAACAAGAATCTTGAACATCCCTAACAGAAACATAAGAGGAAAGCTGTATACTATTGGTCCAGGTGGGAATCTGAAATTTCATTGGCTGAGAGAAATAAGTCCCGCCTCCGCGAAATAAAACCGTGCGACGCAGCTGAGCGAGAGGAGAGACAAACGGCTGTGCAGCACGCAGATACAGAAAGCAAAGACTGAGCGGTTAGAGAGAGAGAGAGAGAAAAAAAAAAAAACAACGGTCGAGGCCGTGAAGAACCCTGATTTGGGTGCCGCATAGATAGAGGGAGAGGCGGACTTGACTCCTTCTAATAAGAGCTAGGAACTTGGAACCAACGCAGTGAGTAAAGAAAAAAGAAGAGAAAAAGCTAACGATGCAACTTAAAAAAAAAAAGGAAACTTAAATAGCTTATCAAATTAATTCCATTCTTATAGATTTGTGTGGAGACGACAGAGTGAACCAATCCTCTGTAGGAGGGAACCGTTGGAGCGCGTTGGTGAGTGAATGAGATTAAATTCAGTAAATTATTAAATTCAAAAAGCTAATTACAGCAACCGAGGTGACAGCAGTGGGCTGCTAGACGTTAGATCCCAGGAGTTAACATCTCAAACTACCAGTTAACGGTGGTAGGGCATATAGGAGTTAACGGCTCAAACCGCCAGTTAACGGCGGTAGGGCATATGGGATTCCCAGGAGTTAACGGCTCAAACCGCCAGTTAATGGTGGTACGGCCTAGATGTACAAGGTCCTCAGGGGCGTTATAGCTAACGCCATAGAATTAGCAATGCGTCCCTTAACCAAACATTTAATAATAAAAAAAAAGATAAATAAAAATAAATAAAAGCTAACTGATTAGGGAGGAATTATTTTACAAAGGTGGACCAAAGGACCAGAATTTATATTTTGTTGAATTTTGTTATAGAACATTTTATTTATTTATTTATTTATTTATTTATTTATTTATTGTGTTACAGATATACAAGGTGTCACAATGCTGTATAGAAACACAACTAAATGTATCCTTGTTGTCATGAATGTATTTCTTGTTGAATAGTGTAGAGTAATAGAATCTAACTGAGCCTATTGAGCTGAACAATTGTTGTCATATGTAATTATATTTCCAGAGCTACTGAGAATTATTTTAATAGACAATCAAATTGATGTTATGTTAGTTGAACTGTGAACCCAAACATGATTGGCTATGCCAATAGAGTGAAGCATTTGTTTAAGTCTGTAAGACTTTATGCTGTGATGTGACGAGAAGGGTCGATGCCAACTCGCTAACAGTCCTGTTGTTTACAGGCTGGGTTTTTTTTTTTTTCCTTGGGTTTGATCCCGACTCCTATGATCACTCACTTGGAACGAGAACTGGATTTCTTCCTGACGAGGGAGATGGCGAGCCTTAACCACTGAACGAACCAGGACATCTCAAGTAACTGAAGAGCAGACTGCTCTCTTCTGTGAACAATCTCAACGGTGCGGTAGGAAAAAATCGCACCACCGGACTCTGACTTTCACCCCAAGCGTGGGGATTTGACTTGACGCCGGCTGACTTGTGACTCATATGATCAAATCTCATACCGACCATTTTACTATTGTCGATTGTTTTCATCTGTTTTTGTGTGTTATCTTTATGTGTTATATTTCCCATTATTATTAAAATTTAGTATATAAACCGTTTCATGCTATACCCGTGACTCCAGTCATTCTTAAACAACCTCCAATTCTCCCCGAACCTAATTATTGGCCCATTTGTTTATTTTTTCTTTTAATTATCTTATTGTATCCTGTAATCCGGTTACATAAAACTTGGCGAGCCAGCCAGGAGAATTGTAGAGTTGTTACCTTAGCTAACCATTGACTGACATCATAAGAGTGCCTGGAGGTCACAGTGGTTTGCCATTTTGGCATTATTGGTACTTTTGAGTGTTTTAAAATGGAAGTTGTGAAAACAGAAAAGGTCAAAGTTTCAAATGCTGTTTTAATCAGTGGGTTAACTGATACAGACCTTGATAACGAAGTCTTTGGGTTTATGGAAGGATTCGGACCAGTTAACAGGCGCATTAAGTTACCAAACTGTGATCAGATTATTGTGGAGTTTCAACATGAAGCCACTGTTAAGGAATTAAAGAAACAATGTTTACCCTATGACAAACCTTGTACTAGGAACCCAGATGTTTTCTTTCATATTCAAGACCTAGCCAGCGCGTACAGTCTAGAAACTAGCACATCTGCCACTGATGCCTATCTGTCAGAGCTCAGGGACATAGCTGCGCGTAGCAATCAATCATTTAAAGACCTTCTAATGGAGGAACTGGCAAAAATTGGGGAATCTTTAGGAAGGGATACCCATGCATCTGAACCAGTCACTGAACCAGAGCCAATGCTCCATAGTGACCAAGTTACATATTCCCTGCCTTTAACACCAGAAGTTAACTATATGAACAACTCAAAGGACAATTGTCCACCTACAGAGACTGGAAAACAAAACCCTTGCATTCCACCAAATCTTTTAAACACACCTGAGGTTCAGCGAGTTATTGTGGAACACATTGTTAAAAGCAGTGAGGTTATCCCTCCGCCTACTTCACAATACAGACTAAAACCGTTCTCAGGGCGAGTTCCACACCCTTCTTTTGAAACTGACTATGATACTTGGCGTAGTAGTGTAGTGTTATGCATAAATGATCCTTCACTCACCAAGTCCCAAATTGTACGAAGAATCGTGGAGAGTCTGTCAGCCCCAGCAGCGAGCATCGTTAAAGCTCTTAGTCCAAAATCCGACCCGGAAACGTACCTTGAACATCTCGATTCAGCTTACGCAGCTGTCGAAGACGGCGACGAGCTCTTTGCTCGCTTCTTAAACACAAACCAGGACAGTGGTGAAAAACCTTCCGATTACTTTCAGAGGTTATACACCTTGTTAAACCTAGTTATTCAGAGGAATGGAATTTCCTCCAGTGACGCCGACCAGCAGCTGCTCAAGCAGTTTTGCAGAGGCTGTTGGGACAGCTCGCTGATTTCAAACCTGCAACTCGAACAAAAGAAAGACAACCCGCCTCATTTTACAGCACTTCTCCTCAAACTGCGCACTGAAGAAGACAAACAGGCTACTAAAGCAGCACGCATGAAACAACACTTAGGGGCACAACGAACTAGAGTGTATTCAAATGTGCAAACAACATGCTCTCAGAGTAAAAACACTTGTGAACTGGAAATAGATGATAACTGTGATGACTTACGCAAACAAATCGCTGAGCTCAGGAGCCAAATTGCACAGCTTAAGGTTAACAACACAGATAAAAAGGCAAAGAAAACTCAAAAAGAGTCAAAACCCCGTGTGGGGACTAAAATTCCAGATGAGCCCAAACAGATTCAGCAGATAACAGCAGTGGTGCCCAGACCAAAGCCTGGATACTGTTTTAAGTGCGGAGAAGATGGGCACATAGCTTCTAGCTGTAGCAACGAGCCAAATCCAGCACTAGTTGCAACTAAAAGACTTGCTCTTAGACAGAAGCAGCGCGAGTGGGAGATGTCAAAGCCAATTGCTCAGTCTCCTCCTTTAAACCGGTAGAAGCTCCTATCGTGGGACAGATAGGTGCTAAAGTAGAACCAAGTCCCTCTAAGGAAAGGACAGAGAGACTTTTTTGCAAGCCAGTTCATGCTCATTCAGTGCCAAAACTTCCCAAAAGATTAGTGGGTGGGCGATGCACAGCTACAGTCTCAGTTAACAGTGTTGAATGTAATTGTTTACTGGATTCAGGGTCCCAGGTAACCACCATTGCCAATTCTTTTTACCAAGAACACTTACCTGACCTCTCAATTAAACCCATCAGTAATCTGTTAGAAGTCGAGGGCGCAAACGGTCAAGCAGTTCCTTATTTAGGATACATAGAGATAAGTGTCACATTTCCAAAAGAGCTCGATCAGTCTGGACTTGAGTTACCTACCCTTGCGTTAGTGGTTCCGGATATAAGCTCAAACTCTGATACACCACTACTCATTGGCACAAACACACTCGATCCTTTGTATGAGCAATTGTCTGCCAATAACTTACCTGATTCCAAGGCACTCTCTTATGGGTACCAACACGTGCTAAAAGCCTTAGCAGTCAGAAAAAAACAAAGCAAAGATGGACGAGTTGGTGTGGTGAAGCTTCGAGGGAGAACCCAAGAAGTTCTCCCTGCAAATAAAAAACTGTTACTAGAAGGGTTTATGCAACCCAGCCAAAACAAGCATGAGCCTTATGCACTCATTGAACAACCCACCAATGGTTCTCTACCAGGGGGTATAATTGTAGACTGTTGCCTCATTTCCTTACCTTCACATGGTCCATACAAAGTACCTGTTGTACTAAGAAACGAAACTAACCATGACATCACATTACCCACTAACTGTGTGATCGCTGAGTTAGTTAAAGCCGATCGTGTTATGCCATATCCAGAACCTGACAAAAGTGATCAGAAAGTACTTGCGGCGTGTAGTTCGCAGCAACAGACTTCACCTTCAAACCCTCCTCTCAGTTTTGACTTCGGTACTTCGCCCTTGTCCGAAGAATGGAAAGGGAGGATCACCAACAAACTTAACACTTACTCCGATGTGTTTTCGCACCACGATCTTGATTTTGGTCATACACAACAGATAAGACATCACATCAACTTAAAAGACGAGACCCCATTCAAACAGAAATCTCGGCCGATCCATCCACATGATTATGAAGCCGTGAGAAAACATTTGGAAGCCCTCTTGGAAACCGGTATAATAAGAGAGTCGGAGTCTCCATTTGCCTCACCAATAGTGGTAGTTCGGAAAAAGAATGGTGAGGTACGTCTATGTATAGACTATAGAAAGCTTAATCTGCAAACCATTCGCGACGCATATGCCCTGCCTAACTTGGAGGAGTCCTTTTCTGCTCTCGCTGGATCACAGTGGTTTTCTGTGATGGACCTCAAGTCAGGTTACTATCAAATAGAGATGTGTGAAAAGGATAAACCTAAAACTGCTTTTGTTTGCCCGTTTGGGTTTTATGAATTTAACCGTATGCCACAAGGAATAACAAATGCTCCAAGCACTTTCCAACGGGTTATGGAAAAGTGTATGAAGGACATTAATCTGAAGGAAGTGTTAGTTTTCCTAGACGACTTGATCGTCTTTTCCAACTCCTTGGAAGAACACGAAACCAGACTTTCTCACGTTCTTGAACGGCTTAGAGAATACGGACTCAAGCTATCACCAGATAAGTGTCGTTTTTTCCAGACATCTGTGCGTTATCTTGGACATATAGTATCTCGAGATGGCATAAAAACCGATCCAGATAAGGTGGAAGCACTCAAAACATGGCCGAAGCCTCAGACTTTGAAGGAACTCCAATCTTTCTTAGGATTTACCGGTTATTACCGACGCTTCGTTAAAGATTACTCAAATATTGTCAAGCCACTAACATCTCTCACGGCTGGTTATCCACCCAAACGGAAAAACTTTAAAACACCACCATGTAGATCAAAGTACTTGAACCCCAAAGAACCCTTTGGGAATCGTTGGAGCCAAGACTGTGAGAAGTCCTTTCAAACTATTATTGAAAAACTTACCACTTCGCCAGTTCTTGGCTACGCTGACGCAAAACTCCCATATCTAGTACACACAGATGCTAGTACGACCGGACTCGGTGCAGCGCTATACCAAGTGCAAAACGGTGTCACACAGGTAATCGCTTATGCAAGTCGCGGTTTAAGCTCTAGTGAAACTAGGTACCCTGCGCACAAGTTGGAGTTTCTAGCCTTAAAGTGGGCCATAACAGATAAGTTTCATGACTATTTGTATGGGAACACATTCACTGTCATTACTGATAATAATCCGTTAACTTACCTCTTAACAACGGCAAAACTCGATGCAACGAGCTATCGTTGGCTAGCTGCGTTGTCCACCTATAATTTTGACATCAGATACCGTGCAGGTACACAGAACGTTGACGCGGATGGCCTGTCTAGGAGGCTGCATGATAAACCTGAAGACAACTCAAAATTCACTGAGGAATGCCAACGACTAGATGAGTTCCGATCTCATCTTTTATCCTCTGTCAAAGAAGTCGAGCTTCAACTTCAAGCCGAAGCAGTGAAGGCAACATGCCAAAAGCACATGGTCTTGGATGAGACTGATTCTCCTTGTGGTTTAGTTCAGTCACTTGCCATGTCTGCAGCGGCCATTCCAGACCTATTCCAGTTGGAAGACAATAGTGACAGTTTCTTTGCTGTGCCCAAGTATAACCATGCTGACCTTGTCTCCTTGCAGAGGAAAGATCCAACCATTGGCCGAGTCATTCAGCTGCTTATGACTGACAATAAACCGCCAACTGATACTATTGCAGAACCCCCGGTGGTTCTTAACCTTTTGAGAGAGTGGAAACGGTTTGAGTTTCAAAATGATTTACTGTACCGGAGACGCCAATTAGGACCAGAGACATCATTGCAGTTAGTCTTGCCTGATTCATTACGTTCAACAGTCATGCAAAGCCTACATGATGATATGGGGCATCTTGGGGTTGAACGTACGATAGATCTCATTCGGTCCCGTTTTTACTGGCCAAGAATGGCTAGTGATATCGAAATCAAAGTTAAAACTTGCGAAAGATGTATCCGTCGGAAGGCCCTCCCTGACAAAGCTGCTCCAATGGTGAGTATTACCACCACCAGACCTATGGAGTTAGTTTGCATGGATTTTCTCTCCATAGAACCAGACAGTAAGAACACTAAAGATGTCTTAGTGATTACAGACCATTTTACAAAGTATGCAGTGTCCATCCCAACCAAAGATCAGAAAGCCACCACCGTCGCGAAGAACCTGTGGGAACATTTTTTAGTCCACTACGGGTTTCCTGAGCGTCTTCATAGTGATCAGGGACGGGATTTCGAATCACGTACAATCAAGGAACTTTGTTCTTTACTTGGTATCCGTAAAGTCAGAACGAGCCCTTATCACCCTCGTGGCAACCCCGTTGAACGGTACAATCGTACATTACTCAGCATGTTGGGAACTTTACAAGCCACTGAGAAACATCACTGGCGCGATTTTGTAAAACCACTTACTCACTCGTACAATTGTACAAAAAATGACGTGACGGGATACTCTCCCTACGAGCTAATGTTCGGTAGGCAGCCTCGGTTGCCTATATATATTGCCTTTGGGTTACCGCATTTGAACAAGCCCTCTATAACTCATTCTCAGTATGTTAAAGAACTGAAGAGTCATCTGGAACAGAGTTATGACATTGTCATAAAAAACTCTCAAAAAACAGCGAGGAAGAACAAAGAACGGTTCGACAGAAACATTCGTGAGTCCACACTAGGTGTGGGAGATCGTGTTTTAGTCCGAAATCTTCGCTTAAGAGAAAAGCATAAATTAGCAGACAAATGGGAGCAAACAGTGTATATAGTTCTCAAACAGATGGAAAACTTGCCAGTATACACTGTAAAACCAGAGAACGGAGAAGGACCCAACAGAACACTCCACAGAGATCTTTTACTGCCTTGTGGTTTTCTCTCTTCATTAGAAAATGAAACAGAACGCGTTACGAAACCTAGCAGACCTCATACAAGACAGAGTTCAGCCTTAGAACCTGACCCAGATGAGCCACTTGACGAAGAGGTAGATGAGTTTTATTACTCTGATCTTCCACAAGTGCTAAACCGACCATCCTATCAAATAGCGGTCACCTTGCCAAATAGGGAACTCATAGCAGATTCAGGACCGGTAAATAATATTCAACAACAAAACACACTATCCTTACACACAGGGGATCGCAAGGAACCAACCTTAGCTGGTAATGAAAATGCTGAATTGTCCTTACTTGACAAAGGCATCAACACCGAAACATTCTTACCTGACAGAATGAGTGAAACTGCGACATTCTTACCTGAAAGAGTGAAAGAAGCAGCAACATACTTACCTGAAAAAACGAAAAAAAACGAAGTATACTTACCTGACGTAGAAACGGGGGATGAAACTAACACAAACCTACCTCAATTGGATGGTGTCCTAAAGTCGCAGCAACGTGATGTAAGTTTTGAACCCATCATACACGATCAGACACATACATCTGAAAAGACCAAAGTCTTAGAGAATAGCTCATCAGCTCTGTCGGAAACAGAGAGCTCACTTCGTCCTGTCTCAGTTGAGAATCAAACCGAAACGGATGAGCATGATACTGTGCAACCAGAGATGTATGTCAGGAGATCTGAACGAAGCAGTCAGCCTCCTCAAAGACTAACTTACTCTCAATTGGGCAATCCACTAGTGACCGTAGTTAGGTCCCTTTTCCAAGGACTTAATAAAGCTTTTATTGACTCCCTTACTCAAGAAGTTGTGTACCCCGTAGAAACAATGCACAGGGACGTGCATGATATTTAATGGGGGAGGATGTAACCCAGAAGCTAGAACCTTAATGAGGTATTAACTAATTGGCTTACTAATATGATCCATCCTCAATTTAGATAAAATATAAAATATAAATTAAGGAAATTAACAATACTAATTAATAGATATCTAATTAACTAATAGATAATTTCATAATGAATTATTGGAAGGGTGAATAACTAAAATAACGAGTTTAATATTAAACATCGGTTAAAACAAGAATCTTGAACATCCCTAACAGAAACATAAGAGGAAAGCTGTATACTATTGGTCCAGGTGGGAATCTGAAATTTCATTGGCTGAGAGAAATAAGTCCCGCCTCCGCGAAATAAAACCGTGCGACGCAGCTGAGCGAGAGGAGAGACAAACGGCTGTGCAGCACGCAGATACAGAAAGCAAAGACTGAGCGGTTAGAGAGAGAGAGAGAGAGAAAAAAAAAAACAACGGTCGAGGCCGTGAAGAACCCTGATTTGGGTGCCGCATAGATAGAGGGAGAGGCGGACTTGACTCCTTCTAATAAGAGCTAGGAACTTGGAACCAACGCGGTGAGTAAAGAAAAAAGAAGAGAAAAAGCTAACGATGCAACTTAAAAAAAAAAAAGGAAACTTAAATAGCTTATCAAATTAATTCCATTCTTATAGATTTGTGTGGAGACGACAGAGTGAACCAATCCTCTGTAGGAGGGAACCGTTGGAGCGCGTTGGTGAGTGAATGAGATTAAATTCAGTAAATTATTAAATTCAAAAAGCTAATTACAGCAACCGAGGTGACAGCAGTGGGCTGCTAGACGTTAGATCCCAGGAGTTAACATCTCAAACTACCAGTTAACGGTGGTAGGGCATATAGGAGTTAACGGCTCAAACCGCCAGTTAACGGCGGTAGGGCATATGGGATTCCCAGGAGTTAACGGCTCAAACCGCCAGTTAATGGTGGTACGGCCTAGATGTACAAGGTCCTCAGGGGCGTTATAGCTAACGCCATAGAATTAGCAATGCGTCCCTTAACCAAACATTTAATAATAAAAAAAATAGATAAATAAAAATAAATAAAAGCTAACTGATTAGGGAGGAATTATTTTACAAAGGTGGACCAAAGGACCAGAATTTATATTTTGTTGAATTTTGTTATAGAACATTTTATTTATTTATTTATTTATTTATTTATTTATTTATTTATTGTGTTACAGATATACAAGGTGTCACAATGCTGTATAGAAACACAACTAAATGTATCCTTGTTGTCATGAATGTATTTCTTGTTGAATAGTGTAGAGTAATAGAATCTAACTGAGCCTATTGAGCTGAACAATTGTTGTCATATGTAATTATATTTCCAGAGCTACTGAGAATTATTTTAATAGACAATCAAATTGATGTTATGTTAGTTGAACTGTGAACCCAAACATGATTGGCTATGCCAATAGAGTGAAGCATTTGTTTAAGTCTGTAAGACTTTATGCTGTGATGTGACGAGAAGGGTCGATGCCAACTCGCTAACAGTCCTGTTGTTTACAGGCTGGGTTTTTTTTTTTTCCTTGGGTTTGATCCCGACTCCTATGATCACTCACTTGGAACGAGAACTGGATTTCTTCCTGACGAGGGAGATGGCGAGCCTTAACCACTGAACGAACCAGGACATCTCAAGCAACTGAAGAGCAGACTGCTCTCTTCTGTGAACAATCTCAACGGTGCGGTAGGAAAAAATCGCACCACCGGACTCTGACTTTCACCCCAAGCGTGGGGATTTGACTTGACGCCGGCTGACTTGTGACTCATATGATCAAATCTCATACCGACCATTTTACTATTGTCGATTGTTTTCATCTGTTTTTGTGTGTTATCTTTATGTGTTATATTTCCCATTATTATTAAAATTTAGTATATAAACCGTTTCATGCTATACCCGTGACTCCAGTCATTCTTAAACAACCTCCAATTCTCCCCGAACCTAATTATTGGCCCATTTGTTTATTTTTTCTTTTAATTATCTTATTGTATCCTGTAATCCGGTTACATACGCATTTAAAAAAAATTTGAGGGGATAATGGTGGTGCTGTGGACAAATTTAACAGACAGACAGTTAAGGAGTGCCATCACATAGCAGCAGTTAATAGAAAAACATAAGTAACTTTTAGCATTATTTTAAAAGTACTTCTCTCACTATCTGTGAGTAATGATCACCTTCCTTCCCAAACTTATCACACCTGTCAGCCTTTTTGTAGTCTAAGATGTTCAAAGCAAGCAAAAACAAAGCATCTGTTTACACGTTGGGCTTGTTTTGTAGATCAAAGACACAAACAGGTTCAGCAGATGACAAGAGGGGCCAAATGTTTCCTTTGCATCAGATGTTCTTCTGCTGCCATACATATTGCATCACAGGCCAAACTTCCCAAACACCATCACGAGTATTTCCCCTGAGGACGCTCCGTCTCTATTCATAGTCTGGAAACATCCCCGGGTCGAGGGCGCGCATCGTGAAGCTAAACGATTTTGAATAATTCCAATCATAACATCTGAGTTTTGCACAACATTAAACCAAGACACAGGATAAAAGAGTCGGAACGGCCAGTGACGGAGGGCGGGGGGGGGGTGGGGGGTAAAAAACTGTTATGAGTGAAGAAGAATCAAAGAGATGATAGAAAGCACGGCACAAAGGTGGAGGTGCTGTTGGACTCCACATAAGTATTATTCAAGGAGAAATAGCACCTGGCCTGGGGGGAAATCACCGCTGCCTTCAGCTGGATTACTCCTGGCACAATCCGGACACAGTCTTGTTTGATGTCCCCCACCCATCCGTCTTGTATGTAGTCTTTTATCTCACTCTAAAGTAATATAGTCTTCACTGAAATTCAATAATGGCCCAGCCGAGCCTGTCAGGCTGCGTTTGCCCGTTATCTCACAAAGGCCTGTCCACTCCAGCAACGAGCCACCTGATATTCGTGTGTGTTTGTGCGTAAGTGAGTTCATCCTCAGGGAAGGAGTTCATGCTTGTGTATGTGATTGTGTGTAGGGAAGAGAGAAAAACGGAGGAAAAAAAGACGAGGAGAGGGGAAGAGAGAGAGATGCCAAATCAATTGATGTGTGTCTGCACCATGTGGCAAACGGGGGGGGGGGGGGGGGGGGGGGGCAGACGGTCTATTTATCCCTCGGTGTGTTTGTATGTGTGTTTTGACCGGTTATCCTACTTGAGATCTAAATTAAGAAATAGCGTGGGTGATGGGGCAGATGCTGTGGCTAGCACCTGTGTGTGTGTGTGTGTGTGTGTGTGTGTGTGTGTGTGTGTGTGTGTGTGTGTGTGTGTGTGTGTGTGTGTGTGTGTGTGTGTGTGTGTGTGTGTGTGTGTGTGTGTGTGTGTCTTTCTGAGTCTGTCAGCACAAGTGAAGGGTTTCAACTCATTTCCTAATTGGATGAAAGGAGCAGGTATGGCCCAGGCTGACCCGCGCCTTGTTGCAGGACAGTGAGAACCACAGTAATTTTCCCACAGACTGACAGCCACACTGATGTGTTCAGGTTCCTCCGCCAGAGTAAGGACAACAGCAGCTCAACAAGATGCCAGGGTGAAAGACTGACTGACTGGAGCAAAATAAGACTCGGAGATTGTTGCTGATGGGCTTCATGTGCAGTTGCAAGAAATGTGCGAAGCGACAGAGTGATAAGAAAAGTCTTCATAGTCTCACATTTCTGCATAATATTCCACTTTTTTTTCATAATTCAGAATCTGCATGAGCGAGCGGCTTTCATTTACCTCTCAGTCACGAGGCATCACGTCCCACAGCTCATTTGCCACATGCTAATATATGGCTGCACAGGCCTCCCCATCATAATCACCCATAACACTAAAATGAGACTCGTGACAGTAAATTGCAGTCAAGCCTTACAAAGACTATTTGGCATGGGAATGATTTTTTGTTGCTAGCAAACACTTGAGATGCCAATAAAGAAGACAGATTATTTTTGATATATGAAGCTGCTACTTTTATAGTCATGCCTCTGTGCAGCTGGCGCATGCAAACAGACATGTATTTACTGTACATATGGAAAGGGGGAGGAAGAGAGGAGCTGTTCCTGGAGTCAGATTGCAAATGGTGTGATTTGGTTTTTGCAATCTAAAGCAGGAATTTGATTTAAGCATTGTATTGGAACAAAGCATAATCAAGCAAATAACAATGTAGCACATTACACAGGCGTGTTCTTTGCTGTTTAACATTGCCAAATCCCCACATGCATGCTTATGGTCACGTCACAGTCCAAGCACCAGAAGCTAACGGCTTTATTTGTCATTCAAATTGCCTGTTTAGTCTAGGTCTCTTGAAACATGCCTGTTATATTGAACGTACTGAGCACGAAGCAGCCATATGCGCACAGTGTGACACAAATGGCAAGAGTTTGCACACCGAGCTCACTGGTGCTAGCATCTGCATCAAGGTGCATAACGGGAACTCCCTGCTGATGCTGGGGGCTCTGAGGGGTCACATAGACTTAATTGCACTGAGGGAACATGTGTGATAGTCCAGGCTGGCAGAGCCACGCTGCAAGGGGGCATGCCATCTGCCACTCTGCACCTCCCAAATCTGAAGACTGACTTGGTTTGCATGAACTGAATGACAGTGGGTAGACATGCAAGATGATCCCTCATGGCAGAAGACTTAATGAAAATGATTACATTTGAGGTCAGAGTTGAACAAAGCTCAAATCAGCACAGGAATAAAAAAAATTATTTAAGCCATCAAGCCCCTTTTCTTTGAGAAGTCTCTAGTAAACATGAATACCTGGAGTCAATCCTCCATGGGGAAAAAAAGCTCTGGCGTTGCTGTTTAAGGATTTTAAAGGTTAGCCAGAGGAGCAGAAGCTGGCAGGTTTCGGGCTTTTATTTTCTGATATTTGGACATAGCTCCTCTGATTGGCTAACAGCAACAGCACTATGAACAAAAAGGTGCTATATAAACACAGACTATTTGCTATTTTTTCCCACCGAGTCCTTTGACAAAGTTTAATCCTGAAAAAGGAGCATGAGGGGTTATTTTCTCCACAGAAGATGACTCACAAGACATTCATTTGTACTGAGGACCTCAGCCTATGTATTGGAAAAGAAAGAAAAAAAAGTGAATGAGATCTTTAAAAAGATGGATCACTTGTAACTGACATAAGAAGAGAGTTGGTTAACAGTAAAGTTAATATTATTTTCTTCAAACAAATACAAGGATACACTCCAACCCATCGTGCTTGCCTTAAACCCAGCAGAGTACCATAATGGTGTTTTTTGTCAACTCAACCCTACCTACTTAAAGTAACAACAGGAAATGTTCAACTAAATGTTTCTCTAGAGGTTTGTGTGACAACCAGGTTTTCCATGGTAAGGATGATCACGTCTGAGTCTTAGTAGTTGGATAGTGTTGAAGTCATGATGAGATGTGAAATAAGGCATACTTTGGGCACTATGGGCCATACGATTCCTCTGCAGGCCATGATTGGGTCAGAAGCTTAATGGTCTTGGAGTAGAGCTGCTGCTCCTCCACATCAAGAGAAGATAGATGAAGATTCTGGATATTTGGTACTGGGGGAAATGTTCAGAGCGTGTCCTTCTGGAAGGAGACCCTGGCACTGGCCCAGGACATGATACTATGTGTTGTTTTTAAAGTGCTACAAAGTTTGGTTGGTCGGTATGGTACGTTACTGAACGGTACAATGCCTTACAGTACGGTATGTTACAATACATTACATTACTGTACGATACAATATGTTACAGTACAGTGTGTTACTGTATGTTACATTACTGTACAATACGTTACAGTAAGGTATGTTGCTGTACATTACATTTCTGTACGGTACAATACAATACAGTATGGTATGTTACGGTATGTTACATTACGGTATGATACTATAAATTATGGTACTGTACTATAATGGTGCGGTACTGTATACCGGAGGGATTACATATCTAGGTTGGTCTATAAGAGGAGCTGGTAGAAGTTATGTTCAGACAAGATAATGCAATATAATAAAACACAATGTGATATACATGTGGTATGATATAAAGTAATTTGGTACAATATATATTATAATTCTCTTACATTGAGAAACTCTGTTTGGATTCTGTACTGTCCCGACAGCTGCTTAATACAGTAAAATACTTTTACTATGATACATTACATTACCACTTTAAAACTATAGACAGTAGAAAGCAAACTATAACCAATGATATATGCTGACTTTCTCATATTGAGTCTTTCTCACAAGTCTTTAATTCTAAAACCAGATATTTTACATTAAAGCGGTAGCAGGTACTTTTTATTTGCATTATATAAACTCTTATTCCAAATGCTTTTATATATTTCTGTTTGCCTTTTTACGTACAACTAAATGCAGTTCTGAAAATAACCTTCAACAAACTAAAGATAAGCATTTCTGACGCGAAAAGACACAACTATGTGGACTGATAAGAGGTACAGGTCGTCAAGTGCCAATGCCACTGTTGCCTGTTAAAGTGTGTATTCTGACTGCATGTCTTTGTGTCTATTTTTACACTGTACCCTATTCATTAGGGCTGATGACTGATAGGCTGCTTTGTTGGCAGCAGGAGTCCATAGCTTGATGCAGTCACCTTGGGTTTGCGTGTGGGTGACTGGCCTCTAAATAAAGAGACAGTTGCTTCTGAGTCAATGGCTTTTGGAATTGATGTGAAGTAAACTGCTTCGGTTTATAAAAGCTAGTTTCTTTAGTGTAAAACATTAAGTTAAGTCTAAATAGAGGCCATAAAGAATAAGTGTTTATTGTGTTGAAGAGAAGTTCATTTTCTGATATTTATATAAACTCGAGCATCACAGCTAAAGTTTAAAATTCTCTGAATGCAATTTATTCTTTGGCTTTGCTCATCTTATGGGAGCTTCCCTGCTTGTGATTTTATTTTCAGCAATCAAGTACAACCCCTTGCATGACTACACACACTGGGCTGAAGGAAAGGGGAGTTTTAACTAAAAGGACCCTTGGTGTTAATGTCGGATTTGAAGTAAGAAGCTAAAACTCAGGAATTGAAGGCCTTCACTCCCATAACACTGCTGTCCTCCCACTTTACCAATTCCACTCATTTTTCCCCGACGGTCCATAAAGAGACAGCTATTTGAGAGGGTGGATTGATTTTTGGGGAATATCTGGTGATAAAATGCACTTGTGCACCAGCAGCTCCTTTAACTACTCAATTTGAAGGCCTCTGATTTGGCAAAGCCTTGCAGGAACTGTAAATAGAGCGGTGGATTGAAGGAGGTACACTTAGAATGGTGTCAGTTAGGAAAGGTGTACATATAGAGACCATATAGAACAAATAAAGGATTTCATCTCTTTAGATATGAGCCTTGGAAATGCTGGCAGAAGATAAGGAGGTGTAAGAGATAAATAATTACCTACACAGAACTTTTTCTCCCCTAATTAGACTTTTCTACTCTCCCATTTGTTCAACAATTGTAGTTGACCTTGTGTTTGCATCAAATTTCTCCAAAGTTGATGACATTCTTATGTCAGTGCCTGGTTGAGAACTTGTAGAAATGCTTCTTTAGCCAGCGTCCCTTTCAGACCATTAATGAAGCGTTGTCCCTGTTGCACCACTTCATCATGATCAATGAATCTCTGATTTTGATGCAATGGAAAACCATTCACTTGTAGCAGTCTCCAGGCAAAGCATTAGTCATCATGTCTTTGACACCACCTACAAATTGGGTCATTCTTTTAAATTAAAAGGGCTCATTTGTAAATATGCACTTGCAGATGGGGAAAAAAGAGATGAAACTATTTTCTTTAGTTGATGTATGAAAGAATAAAGCAAAGAGCTCAGGTGAATTAATGCCTACCCAGTACTTGCATACCATATTTGTGTAAGAAAAGTAAAAGGAGGTGGAGACTCTGATGATGGAACACTTTTGTCTGAATCTGGTATTTTAAGATTTGCGTTAGTGTATTTTATGTGAGCTAGAGAAGCGCGCTCTCCATGTCAAGGCATGCATTAATGACCAAGCGCTTTGAGATGCCAATATATGCTCTCACCACATTCTTCTTTATCTTATTTTCCATTAGGTCCCTCTCCTCCACAATATTCAGGTATACATCTTTGTTCTCAGCTGGAGAGTTTCCAGTCAAGAAGTGTAATCTGTGTTGCTCAATAGAGAGCCTCCATTGTCTGATGGGGTCTGACGGTTATTGAGCACCTGGGGTGTATTCAATAAACCCAAAGTTTGTTCTTGCTTTACTTCAATATAGGAGTTCTCCATATCAATTTGTTCATGAAATATGGCATGGATAACTTGTGATGATGTCTCAGAAAATATATGTTCTTTTACAAACTTATCCAAAAAGCTGCTGCTGTTACGTGCAATGAATGTCATCAGAAACATACATTTAATTTTTTTTTCCTTTTCCCCGTGTCCTGTCTGGCTGTGAAGCAAACAGAATTGATGTCTGAATGCTGGTGACAAGCCTTACAGATTTACTCTCAGATGGAGCATCAAAGCGTTTGCTTATAGTGTCACGCCTGATACTTAAAACTTTGTTGTTATTGTTTTTTGAATGCTTTGTAATTCTGACCAGACATGTAGACAGAGGTGAAAGACAAAGGAAGAGACGGGGGGGGGGGGGGGGGGGGTACAAAAATAAACAATCAATGATGAACAAGAGTCTGCTAATAGACCTGCAGAAAAGGGACACACAACACAACAGGAGCAAGCTATCACTGTGTCAGCTTGATGAAGAAATATAAAATCAACATGGTTTTACTGAACAATCGCATGATAATAAATCACAGTGCATTTAGTGCCAACCACCGCCTTAAGACATGTGTTGAACGTGCCCAAGTCCATACTTATGAGAGCACCATGTGAGCACCTCTGTGCGTAAACATGCTTGTATATGTAAGGTTTCTCTATAGGAGCGTCCAACAGAGTGTGAGGGGCCACAGATCTGCCCCCCAAAAATGTGTAGGAGAGATCCTGGAGCTGCCCCAGAGCACAGTGACCCAAAGGAGACTGTGACCAGAAAAGCCCCTGCCCCCCTTGAGAGGCCCAGTGCAGGGAGGGTGCTAGTTTTGAAGATGCTCTCTGCAGAGCAAGGTCTTCAGGAGTTTCTAGAAAATTGAAAAGGAAGCCCCTGTTCTGGTGGTGCTATGTAGGTCATTCCACATTTGTGGAATGATGCATGAGAAGGGTCTGGATTGTTCTGAGCGTGGTGTACGCACTGCTAGCCGATGATCCTGTGATGACGGCTGGGCGGAGACGTAAGCCTTTGCAAGAGGATTCAGGTAGATGGGAGCCGTACCATCTCAGACTTTGTATGCTAGTGTTAGCAATTTGAATTTGATGCGTGCTGCTAGCAGTAGCCAGTGGAGCTCAGTGAACAGAGAGGTGACATGTGCTCTTTTTGGCTGATTGAAAACCAGACGCACCTCTGCGTTCTGGACCATTTGAAGAGGTCTCACAGTACAGCCTGGAAGACCAGTTAGAAGGGCACTGCAGTAATCGGGGCGGGAGATGACAATAGATTACACCAGGAGCTGAGTGGCATGTTGTGTTAGGTATGGTCTGATCTTTCTTATGTTATACAGCGCAAAGCGGCATGAACGAGCAACAGAGGCAACATGATCTTTAAAGGTCAGGTGTTCATCAGTCACAACACCCAGATTTCAAACTGCCTTTGAAGGAGCCAGAGATATGAAGTCATTTTGGATTGAGATATTGTGCTGAATGGATGGTTTTGCTGGGATGACAAGTAGTTCAGTTTTAGAGAGGTTGAGTTGGAGATGGTGGGATTTCATCCATTTTGATATGTCAGAGAGACAGTTTGATATTCGTGCGGAGACAGTGTGGTCGTCTGGTGGAAATGACAGATAGAGCTGGGTGTCGTCTGCATAGCAGTGGTAGGAGAAGCCATGTGATCGAATGATCTCACCCAGTGAGGTGGTGTATATGGCAAAGAGAAGAGGTCCTAGTACAGAGCCCTGGGGGACTCCTGTGGCAAGGAGTGGTGCACGGTAGATGATTGTCCAAGCCAAGATACACTGAATGATCATCCTGTGAGGTACGATTCAAACCAGGCGTGAGATTTCTCTGTGATGCCCATCCGGAACTAGACCTCACCAGTCTGAAGCAGCCACCTTGTCCATAAGAAGTCCGGACCTGTTACTAGGGGCATCGTCTGGTTTAATTACGGAAAACGTTATCCGGATGTTTGTATTCAGAACAAAGGTCTTACGGACAGAGTTCTGAACATTTCCGTTTTTCATGGCCTGTCTGAAGGGGGTTTAAGAAGCATGAGAAATTTTGTTTTGGCTTTCATCTGTCCCAGGAGCCCTGATGCAGGCCATTCTAATCCCCCTAAATCACCCTTGCTGTGAAAAGAGCGGTTTACCCCGCCCACTTGGCCAGGGCATGAATATGCTAATGAGCTGCCTGCTGATTGGTTGGTTTAAACCAGAAGGCCTCAGACTTTGGATACTGCAGATTGGAGGAGGAAGGGCTCCACTTTGTGACATTTTAATGAGAGGTTTCTCAGAAAATAAGTTTTCTCTGGCATTTTTAAACTTTCTAATTTACATAAAAAGTAGGTCACACAGAGCTTTGACTTTTTGGCTTGCTACTTTTGACCACCCAAGCTGTCTTTATTCACAAACAATAAGAAAATTTTCGGTTTGGATTCTTTGTCCCCTTTAAAAGGGCAATTCTCAGAGAGCTTTCACATAAACTTGACATACCGTTTAGGATCCACCAAAAGATGCATCTGGAAAGTCGTGTTTCAGATCTTTAAAGTGGTACTGACTGAAAAAACAATGCAAATAATACTTCTGATTATAATTGGTCCCTCTGAGTTTTTCATGAAGGATTGGGGTCAGGCTGAACATGAACATGGAAATTGTCTCCTACCTATCTCCTGCATTA
This sequence comes from Nothobranchius furzeri, assembly GCF_043380555.1. Taxonomy (NCBI): domain Eukaryota; kingdom Metazoa; phylum Chordata; class Actinopteri; order Cyprinodontiformes; family Nothobranchiidae; genus Nothobranchius; species Nothobranchius furzeri. The sequence continues at coordinate 71,059,523 of NC_091742.1, read as the reverse complement.
GTTTCTGATGGAGACTAGAAGATGAAACTCTAGGATTAGAAAATCCTGACAGATCTTTGTCACACTGTCACTTAACATTCATGGACTCACCCATCTTGACTCACGACGAGGAAGGCTGTTGTTGGTTTAGCGTCCAGGAAACAGCAGAGAATGTCTCAGCTAGTAGAAGCTAACTGTTAGCATTAGCAACTCCACCACACAGCATAACTCCTCCAGGCTTGTGTTGTTTGTGGAAATAAAACATCATTCTCGCAGAACAAACAGTCGGTGGTAGAGCCACGCTGCTGTTAGTCAATCTAAGGTGAGATTCTGATGTGGCTCATTTCTAGTTTCTGAAACAAGTGCACTGGAGCCTCCCTCCACCCCCCACCTCCCCACCCCTGAGTTCGACTTACAAGGCATTCATTCATACTAGAGACACTGCAAATGTATTAAAAATATAGATAAAGTACTACTTTATATACAAAGATCTGGACATCATGCTGTGCTGGTTGGATTCAAAGACTGACTGCCATTACACTCATTTTCAGTTCAAAGTCCAAAAAAAACTGGTCAAAATACTTTAGAAATGTTCTCTCTTTAGGAGAACACAGCATGTTTGATTTTAATGCATGCAGTTTAATTTTGAAGATGAAACCAGAGGCGGAGCTGGCCTAAATGGCGCCCTGTGCGAGATCCCCCGTGACGCCCCCCCCCCCCCCCACACACACACACACACACACACACAAGAAAAAAAATTACACCTACAACTTTGTTTCAAATTGCGTGGAGTGTATTATATATAACAACGTTTGCTAACTGAATACAACATCCAGCTCCTGGCCACCTTCTCACCACTTGTCAAAGTTCTACTGAAATAGTGATGATGACAACACCTGCCATCGCCTTCATTCCTGGGAAATATGAAAGTAGTTGGCACCTTGGTAGGTCCTCCTCGAACTAGCTCTGTGCGTATGTTGTCGGTTATTGGTGATGGTCTGAAGAAAGAGGCTCATCATCACCTTCACTGGGACTCATTGGTTGATCGTTCAGGCTTCTCTATTGACAGAAAACACAAGCGTAACTCAACACATTGCTATGTGGACCATTTCACATATTCTATTAAAATACAATATGTGACATTCAAATTTCTTTAATGTTTGCAGGACACACACACACACACACACACACACTTGTGCAAAACTTACCTGACATATCTTGTTGGGGGGACGTGGCAGCTGGCTGTCCCTCATCAAGTTCACATAGACTGGTAGGTCTCTCTATTGACAGAAAATGGAAGCATAACTCACCACATTGCTATATGGAACAATTCCCATATTCTGTGAAAATACTATTTAAATGTCTATAGCTAAATGTTTGCTGGACACACACACGTGTGCACAACCCACCTAAAGTATCTTCCTGGGCAGATGTGGTGCCAGCAGACTGTCCCTCCTCAAGTTCAAATACTGGCCTACTGTTATGAGCAGTGGAGGTAGATGGCTGTTCCTTAGTGGCAGCTAATGGCATCCCAAAATATCTGCGTAGGGCTCCTGATGTTGCATAAAACAAACAATACAATCTTCATGTCACGTCTGTTGCTTAAGCATTTTAATTAATATGTTACAATGAGCATTTACAGTTTTCAGCAGTGGTGGAAAGAATTCTGAAAATCTGTACTCAAGTACAAGTACTGTTACATTGCTAAAATATTACTCATTTACAAGTAAAAGTACTGGTGTTAGAGAAATACTCAAGTAAAAGTACAAATTATTCATAAAAACCTCAGAGTATTATTTATTTTTAACGGCTGATGTCACCATCGCTTCTCCAGACTGGGGCTGCCTGGAAATTGTGTGTTTTCCTTTACCAAAAGTTGAAATACCAACAATCAATTAATCATTAATAATTAATATGATACAAAACAAGTGTTTTTCCCTCGTTTATTTGTCATTTTAAGTTTTTATTTCCTTATTCAGCACATGTCTCTGGCACACAAAGAACTAAATGACAAGAGGAGCCACGACTATTGATTAAATATCCATGAATCCATTTTAACTGGTTAAATTCTTCAACTCTCCCACGCTGCTTCAAGGTCACTGTGAGTTAACATAGCCGCAGTGTGCTGTGCAGCACACTTAACGCAACACGATGACATCATCGACTTGTACAGTGCTGAAAGGCGAGACAGTCTCAACTTTCAGCTAAAAAAAAGACCGCTCTAGCTATTATAGTTTTTATTTTATGGCAGTTTACAGTATAAAGGGGATCTTACTAGCAGGGCACCTCCAGCGGCCCGCTGCCGCTCCGTTTTTCGTGGGGTAAATAATACATAGCTCATTTCCCGAGTCCAAATAGAAAGGCGAATGGCGCCGGCGCGAGACCTGCCGCCCGCCGTCAATGTATTTCAGCAAAATTCTCAAAGACTCATTTTAATTTGATAGCGTTGGATATCAGCCTTTCGGTTTTCCCACTCTTAGCTTTTCATAAAAGCTCATTTGGCAAAGAAAAAGCTAGCGGTTGGAAGTAGTTCTAAATACATGCAACGTAAGAAGCTAGCAAAAGACATTTGAAGGCATCATCATAGCACCATGCAAAACGTACAGATTAGAGAGGTTAGTTAATCAATAAGTTGGGGGACAGGCGGGAAAAATACCAACTAAATAATAAAGAGATGCATACCTGCATCTTTTCCTCGTTTCTCCTCCTCTTCTTTTCTTTTTTTCCGAAATTGGGCACCAGATGGCTTCGACCGCTTCTTCTCCATTATGTCTGTGAGCGGTGATATGTGAAACGGTACCTGTATCCCTCCATCATCACTCTCCGAGATCCCTCCGCCCCCCACCTGAAGAAGGGCGCTATAGAGCGCACTACAGAGGCGCGGCGGACACAAGGGGGCGCAATAAAATCCCAATATAAACGCAAACAATGACTTTGTTGTGCTTTTATTACAGAAATATTATTATTATCATCACTCATCACTATTATTATTATGAAGAACATGTGATTTCTATGTTTTGTTGATGTATCGGTTGATGGAAGAAAAAAAAAAAAAAAAAAAAAAAAAAAGAAATTAAATGCCGCCCCCTCCAGACTGCCGCCCTGTTCGGCCGCACATGTTGCACATATCAAGCTCCGCCACTGGATGAAACTATTTCATTATCACCAGCGGTCAAAATTTCATCTGAAAATCAAAGATGTCATTTATTTCTCAATATCTAGTTCAATTCATCTTGACACCCAGTTCTGGAGCTTATCCATACTCCCAGACCCAATGAGGGGCTAATCTGGTTATTTCCTCCCAATCGATGCTGCCGCGTTGCCTTGGCACACCTATCATTAGGGCTGTCTCAGTCAGTGAGAGAAAAAGCAACACACTTGCGGGATCTACCTCACAGGGCCTTGCTGCCAATGAGCTTGGCAAGTGCTTCAAGATGGTCACAAGTTCAGCCGTTGTCTGAGCTTTTTTGTCTTGGGGGTGTGCCAACAGTCGCAATAAGAAAACCCAACACTTCGAGGTCGAAGGGAAAGGGAAAAAGACCATTACAACTCACTGACAATTATTCCATACCGAAAAGGCTCAATCCAATAAGGTTGCTGCAGGATACCTCTGAGTGAGTGTAACAGTGATATTTGTCTGGGTCATTATTGGCATGGAGTAGCAGTCTTGACTGTATAAAAGAATATGGAAGTGAGAAAAGATGGCAAACAATAGGGCCGTCATAACGTATGAGGGAATTGGGGAGCTAGTAGTGGAATGCTAATAAGCCTCTGGGGGTGCTGAGCCGAAGCAAATCAACTCCTCAGAGCGGATCATGGCCTGGGCTGACATTAAACCCCTTCCCGTCACCCCCCACCCCACCCCCAACACACATTATCATCTCACTATAGTCACAAGGGGAGACAAGGTGGTGAAGGAATGAAGGAAAGTGGAGGACGAAGTGTGATTGTGAATATGTGAGGGGTGTGACAGGGATCCAAACACAGTTGGGAGAAGGCGACAGACAAAATGTGGAAAAGGAAATTTTAATACAAATGAGGAAGCCTAGGTTGGGCCTATTGGAAGATAACGACTGATGGTAAAATGTTTTGGTTTTCCCTGGTTTGATGCAACCTAGCTGACTACTTTTGCCTTGCTACATAGTTTCAATGGAAATAAAGAAGTAAATTACTACTACAAATCTTTGTCAGTTTAACACGTTTTTATTTTATTTTTAACTGAACTGCTTCCAGGAGTAAACAGTTTCCAAATATCTCAGTTGATGATAGTAGCCTACCGTAATAGAAAAGTTCCCTTACATTAGTTTTTGCTATACTTTTCATTGTTTCTGTACAAAATATTCGAACATTCTTTCCTTTAAAAAAGATCTTGTAACATGAAGTTAATATGTTAAAGAGCTAATTGCAGGTAAAAAAAAAATTTCTAAGTCATATAAATGCTGTCCCAAAAAAACATTTGAAAAGCTTATTGTGGATATTTGGTTTAAAAATACATAACAGCAGAGTTTTTCTAGTAAAAAGTGGCCTTTCTCAGCAAAGCTTCTAAAAAGGCTCTTTTTTCTAAATCTGAACCTGTGACGTAACCAAAGGGAGTTAGACGCTAGGGGCTGCCTCAGCTCAGTGTGGAGAGTGGATAGTTTTAGGATAGAGAGGTCATGTTATCCAGTCAGTGTGTGTGTGTTTAATAGTTTTGGATTGTTTTCATTTTGATAAACTATAGTTTGTGAAGGCTGTACCAACTCCAGCCTGTCTGGACATTGAGTCCACGGGTTTCCAGATAAGATAAACAATGCCTCTCCATGCCTGAGTGTGTTTTGTGCAGCTGAAAAGATGGAACTTCTGTAGCCCACATCGGTTGGTACGGGGACAGGGAGGTCCACACTGGGCTCCGGAGATCCATGAAGGGGTTTAAAAAGGCTGGCTGCCGGCTTGGACCCGGATCAGAACCACCACCTGGACCACCAGGAGAGGATGCGTGGCTTTTAAAAATACCAACTTGACTTGCTCGCTGGTTTCTGGGTCAGATCCATCTCACAGAAGCTCCAAAGCTCCAGAACCGAATGACAGGCATCTCTCAACTCAGCGGGCCAGCCGAGCGAGCTTTCTGGGTCGGAATCAGATCACAGATCAGACCTCCAGGAGAAGATCATGCACAGCTTTTAAAAATACTCACTGACTCGCTGGTGTCTGGGTCGGATCCAGCTCAAAGAAGCCCGCATGAGCTCCAGAACCGGTTGACAGGCATCTCTCTCCCTCTCCCTAAGCGCTAAACTACGTTACGTGAACGAATATTAACAAGTATGAGACAGCTGACAGACGTTCATTAATATTAATATTATATTAACTGACCAATACTATTTTAATTGTCAGGTACATGCTAGTAATCTGTACAATACTGTGATGTCAGCACACAAGTTTAAGCTAGCATCGTTAACTCACCATCTGCACCCCTGCTGTTCTCCTCAATCTCTGTTTGGCCAATCGTTTGTCCCTCTGGTTTGTCTCTGCTCTCTGGAGCGTGCAGCAAACTCATAACTTTATGGTTTGGGTCCTTCATAAGTAGAATTATAAACATTTAAAGCTTTCTCTGTGTCAGAGCTGGATTAGAATCCATATTTTTTAGCTAACAGGACTCCCTCAGCTGACGTCACTTGGTTTGGAAAAAAAAACGTTCCCACAAAAATGACTAAAAGCCTAAATCATGTATGTTTGTGTAAAAAAAATGTTTAAAACGAGTTTCTTTTATGTTTCTCTAAACATTGGTTCATGGGGGTCTCTAACCTGCAATTTGCTCTTTAACTTTGGTTTGGGAGCACAGCTCATTGATGTGTCGTACTCCAGCCTCACTAATAGGCATGTTTCAACTATCGGATCGTCAGGTTCATTTTATCGGAACTTCCCAGCATGGGCTTCTCCACTTCACCGAGCTGTTTATCGAACTGTTTTCAGGAACCAATAAAGTACCTGAACAGCGGTAGGTACTTGGAAAGGGCCAGAGTTGCTGAGGAGAACTTTTGGTTAACTCACCCTGATTGTAACTCAGTAGGAAATTACATCAGCAGTTGTCCAAAACAAACAGTGTTTGTAAAATTAGAAGAGTTGCTGGTTAAGCAGAAGGAAGCACAAGCAAATTAGCACTGGTCATGTTGCTTTAAAATCGCCGTTACTAAACTGCCAACATCATAAATATGGCAGGATTGTCCTTACAACGCCGACACTCACTGCTGAAGCAGTTGCAATATGCCGACATCTGTGCTAAATCCTGAAAGGGCTGAATTTGTATAGAGACACAACAGCTGAGAGGACCAGGCCATCTTATCTCCCAGTCAGTATCCCCCTCCTGCAAATTACCCTGAAGTTCCAACAAGTGAAACACGTTAAGTTCACCTGAGGGGATCCTAAGCTGACCAGGACATTCACCTACTGAGACATTATCCCACACAATCTCCAACCTAGTTCTTCAACCACAAGACCTCTCGGATGACATTCTGTCTTCAGATTGACACAAACCTCACTTGCTTCATTCAGAATAAATCAGTGAAATCACGATGTTGAGGCGTGGTGAATTGCTAGACAGTAACTTTTCTCCTTGGGGCCCTTTTACATATACTAAATTTATTTCTGTTTATGATTTAAGCCATGAAAATGCTACACATAAGACAGCTACAACAGACAAACCTGTGCATAGCAACGTCTAGAGTTCAGCAGGTCTGTTCTGCCTGTCACAGTCACTGCCCATGGCAACAGTTTTATCCAATGGCCAATCATCTAATGGTGTCCTACGTTTTTATTTTATTCCCTGTTCTTATGAATTGAAGGACATCCACTCACAAAACTCTTTAAAATGTATTTCTTTGAGGTTTTTTTTTTCAATGCATTTTAGTCAAAAGAAAAGCTGTTAGAGATGCAGGCGAAGGCACAAGGACATCAAAATCACTGGGTCTGGGATCAGAGCCAAGGCAACTTGGTACACAACTGGGGAACCAGAGAAGTCTTTTGATCATCATTTCAATCCATTGCAATAACTGCAAAATGATTTTATGTCCAAAGCTCAATGGGACTGGTCTTAAATGTTTAACTATCCACCAAACTTCAAATCCTTGCCCCGTGGCTGACGTTTTTGCGACACCTGTCAAAACTCAAAACCTCCCGTGATGAGGTAGAGAGATAAAAGGAAACTTTCAGTCACAACACACAATATCAGCCTTTTGGATCACTGCGAGTCAGAAAGTAGCAGATCTTTGTCTTTTTTAGACACATGTATAAATCCGCATCCAGGTGCCAAAGATCAAAGACAATGACTCACAAACAAATTGCCTTGCTTTGCTCTGTTCTTTTTGTAGACGTGCCTGCATCAGCATGCTGAGCTCACAGCATCCCTCCTCACCTGGGAGCTGTGTCGGACCATTGAGGTGTGTTAAGATACTACAAGCTTCAGGGCACTCATGACCTTTGAATTACAGCCATCAGAAGCATACGTATAGGAGAGAGAGAGAGGGAAAGAAGATACAATAAGGAGGATTACAAGGTTGGGTTTTTGTGATTCCCACTGACAAGGTAATATTGCAAATGACTTTCCCCCCGTAAACTTGTATAAAAATCTGTTTTTGTTTATAGCTGCCTCTACAACACCAGTGACCTTACCTGTAAGGGGCGTTCGTGCCCTTTTCTGAACCATAATCATGTTCGTACATCGTGTACTGATCCCATTTATATCCAGGGCTCTAGGGAACGTACAACTGTAGTGGCTGAGCATCTCTGTGTAGGATTCAAGTACTTTACAAGAAGGGTTGCTTAAGAACAAAGGCGTCAGGAAAAATTTATATGGCGTGTATAGAAACTATCTGGGAATTTCAAACTTATTTTTGCTTTTTAAAGATGACACACCGGTGAGGTCCTTCTTAATTATTCACACAAATACATTTCTAATCAGTTAGGGCTTGTCCAAGATTTCTGTCTGACTTTAAAGAGTAACTAAACCCCAAAAAACTATTTTTTGCTAATTAACTGTATAACTGGGTCTTTACAAAGTTTCTGTGCATTTTTTGACATGTTTGTGTAAACTTGATTAAATCTAGAATCTAGGTCTAAAAACGTCTTAGTGCTGCCCCCTGTGACAGAACCGCGGCTACTGCATTTTAAACTTGTGATTGACTGGGGCTGGTACAATTTCATGTCATTGGTACAGTCTCCTCCCACTCCTCCTCCTTCCCAGGATGGAAATTCCCCCCCAAACTTGGCCATGTCACTCGGTGCCTCCTGGCAAGGCCCACTTTCGTAGCATTTTTCAAATCTTGACTAGGGGTGGAGTTACATTTTCTGATGGTGTGCAGTCCCTCGTTAAATAGAAGGCTGGATCACAGCTGTAAGCTTTGGTTCAGAAATAGTTTATATCTGGAAGCAGACTTCTTTACGTCTGCATGATAGTCTACCTAAAGCTGACATGCCTTTTAGGCTAGCATTAGCACACAAAGGTTCAGGGAAAAAAAACTGTTACAATTAAAGCGTACCTCAGATGTTCAGGGCCGATATATGTTTTTGTCACTTTTTAGTTCATCCTTTAATTATTTATTCATGTATGCTTTATTCCGTTTCCCTCATTTCCTGGTTTATTTAGGCAACTTTGTTCATTTGCATTCCAGATTCTCCTACAAGATTTCATTCATTCATTTTATTTAGAGTACCTTTCCGCTGCCAATCAAGGCAGCCCAAAGCACTGAACACAACAATGTACCATATTTTACGCACCATAAGGCTCACCTGATTATAGGGCACACAGCCAGTCAGCATCCTAGTTAAAGGTTTGGTCCGCACATAAGGCTCACTGGATCAAAGCACGCACCCAGCAAAGCAAACGAGCATCCCGGTCGGCACAATTAGGGCAAATTGGGCAATTAGATCAAAGTCAAATGTTACTCCACTCATTATCTATACTAAAAAATAAATTTCTCATTATTAAAGTAACATAAATGTCCCAATTTAATGCACGGGTGCTTTCAGCAGCAAGAATGAAGATTTAAACTCTGGTAACGGCAAGACTGACTGAACGCAACGCTAAGCCCCTCTTACTGCTGCAGGACAGAATGAACAATCAGACGTACTGTATGGCTGTTTAACAAACAAAAGTCCCATTTTTTATGCGCCTCCTATGAAGTCTGCAATGTCCATCTCTTGTGCTAATGCTGCAGCTTTGAGACGAATGGAGACGGTGGAGACACTTCAGCTCGCTGCTCTGCGACCCACTGCTCAACTCGGTCATCAAGCAGCGGCCATCTTGCCTTGTTGCCTCTGAAGCTACGCTGTGTTTTCTTCACCTGCAGCACCTGGTCTTCCAGCTTTCTCCAGTTGTGGACCATCGACTCATTAATCTTGTATTCTCTTGGGCGTTCTTACTGATAAGCCAGGACTGGAAAGAGGCAAGGTCAAACTCCTGTCTGTTGCCAGGGTAAAATGAACTGGATGAAGCTTTCGTTTAAAAAATAATAAAATAATGTATCCATTATTTGTCCAACAAGCAGTGCCACACCTTTTATTTGGTGAGGGTGATAAGGACGGCGCTGGGGGTACCGCGCTGGGCCAGAGTTACCTTAATACATGTATAAAAGGCGCATCCGTATTAAAAGGTGCACTGCCGGTTCAGGGGAAGATCAAAGGTTTTTAATAGCGCCTTATGGTGCGGAAAATACGGTACTTCAAAAGCATTTTAAAAAAGGCCTAAACAATAATTACATTTTCTTTAGTAAAAGCGCGCGGCTCTTCAATGTACTGGCGCAGAGTGGCCTAACAACTGCTTGCCAAACTTTTCAGATTTGCATATGCCTAAAATTTCTAAAATCATGTATCAGTTTCATTCCACTTCACAATCATGTCTTACTTTGTGTTGGTCTATCACATAAAATCCCAATAAAAGCATTTAGGTTCGCAGTTGTAAGACATGAGAATGTGTAAAAGACCAAAGGGGAATGAACGATGAATAAGGCACTGTACATTTAGAATATGCCGTAAGGTTTGTAAAGAGAGTTGTTTAGAAAAGTTAACAGCCAAAGTTTCATTGTAATGTCAGGAGACAAGCAAGAACAGAGCCTGTTGGTTCAGAAACAGGATGATAATAGGTATCCACAGCTTACAGAAAAGTAGAAAACCAACATTTTATTCCAGTGACGGGGCTGTTGTAATAAATAGACCTCGTCCCTTGTGCCGTTTGTTCGAGTTACACTCATTCTTTTGTTCATTTGATATGTTTACTTACTTTTGAGAATTCATCTTAAGCTTACCTGACTGCACTCAGTGTGTCAGTAGCTAAACAAGGCAAATAAATTTTCTTCGGCGTAGCATCATCAGCGAGTCTGTCGCGGAAACATGAATCTGTCTTCTTCCATTTTTTTCTCCTCTCGTTTGCCGTTTAGAGTCAGTGCAGTAAGGCTCCCTGAAAATAGTCAATGTTTTGTTCCTCCCACACACACAAGAGTAGCGACAGCCCCCCTTATGATGGAAAGCAATCTGATATCTCTAAGCCTGCTTCATTTAAAATATAGTAAAGCTGAGAAATGCCTCCCATCTTGTGCCTGTGTATGTTTGTGTGAACCCAAGACGCTGAGATGATGCATAGACTCTGACAGTTTGACAGATGAACAGATTTAGAGTGCTCGAAGGACCCAGCCTGTTCAACGTAGGCAGGAGCAATAGTGTGAGTATCCTGGTGTGCCTGCACTTTTTTATGTGTACACACTTAAGTTTTGCTAAATGTACAGTTCATGACACTTTTGTTTCTTCTCATTGATACAAAAAATCAAGCAGTAGTCACAAAGATGCCTGGGGCCTGTCTACTGGCATGAGTATGCTGCAGAAATGTGCTGAAAGCTGATGAAGTATGCGTAGGTAAGAAGCCTCCTACTAATAAAATTACAATGCCAGATCCCACACAGAGCCATTAGTGCAATTTGCTTTTGTATATCTGAAACTGTTGGCTCTCTGACTCCAAGCATTAAGGGTTGCAATGCACAAGCGTTTATTAAAGCACCTTTAATATAATTTTTCTATTTTCATTGCAATAAGTGATTTGCGTCATTTGCAGCTTTAGAGAAACCAAAACAAAACATGTGCAGCTCAATAAGGAATTGTGTGCTATGACTTTTCAGGTTCCTTTCTACTGACTTTGTTTACTTTTCTAATGAAGATTCCCTCCAGGAAGAAAGAGCCACTACTGGGTGATTACTACAGTGACCCTAAACCAGTGGAAGCAGCATTGACATACATTTCTTTTGACTTTGGTTATATTTGCACAGTTTACACATCTAAGAGTGTGACTTTTGTCAGATTATTACATATATAAGTCCTAATTCCTATTTGGCTTCATGGAGCAAGGTTTATGCTTGTTGTAAGAGTGTAAGAGAGTGTGTGCGTGTGTGTGTGTGTGTGTGTGGGTATGTATATATGTGTGTGTGTAAATGAACATGTGTGTGGGTATACATGTTCTTATGTGTTTTTAGGCATTTTTATTCTCATTTATTGTGGTTGTTGTATATTTTAGAGAGCGAACATCTACCGAAGACAAATTCCTTGTAAATGTAATTTTACTTGGCCAATAAATCTGAAATCTGGTAATGGGAGGTGGGAAAATGGAAATGGGAGAATTTCACCAAGAACTGGGAAATCAAGATCTAGCCATGCTATGCAACTTTTTCACATTTTAAAATCATTATCATGAGCCAGTATGTGCTAGAATGGTCCCCACTGCCCACTGTGGCCAGAAAACCACATTCGCAACAAGTGCCCGTCCGTTCTGTTGGATTTAGAAAAAAATGGAGATGATATACGTGGCTCTGCAGTCTGGTTCCAGCACGTTTCCTGCATGTTTTAGACCATGAACACAGCTGATTAGTTTGATTTAATGATGAATCACTCCTGTAGACACTAAGGAAGGCTGGGGAGACGTTTCAGCTGTTAGATTAAGGTGTTAAAAGGATGAACGCACGTCGAAGAGAGACGTTTCAGTTTCCGTTCTACTAAACAGACACTAGGGTACTAATAGCAAGCCAAAACTGCCAAGTGTGCCTTTAACTCATTCACTACCATTGATGACTAAAGTTGTCATTTTAAATCCAACCGTTCACTGCCAATGACGACTAAAGTTGTCATTTGCATTTTTTTTTACTGTGTGGGCATCGGAACGCGCCCCCGCACCGTGAGAACAAATATCTCAGCTCTAAAGCCGATCTTCATCTGCATATGTCACACGTCACGTGATCAGGAACCAGAAAATCTATGTGTTAGAAGATCGTTTTGGGCCGCTGCTGAAAAAAAAAAAAAGTGAGGCGCGAATCAGAAAAGCTTCTGCCGATCACAATTCAACAACAGATTATGAAAGAACGGATAACGCTCGAAACTCGTGAATTCTTCCTGATGTAAGAGGTGAGTCTCCTCTTCGTTTTGGTTGTTTTGGCGTCGATATCATCCTAGTGCGCTACGTTCTGGGACTCTTACAAAAACAGTGAAAATGGTGAGAAACGCTGGCAGCAAAGGGCTTTTTTAGATCAGGAAATGGCTGGCAGCGAATGAGTTAAAGAGCAAGTTCACCAATAAGCCATTTTTTACTTGTTCTCTTTGAAATTTGATCAGCAACTCTTGGTTCCACATGCAGGTTGAATGTGAAAACCCCTATGTCCTGCATTAGCCACCAAAAGAAAAAATCCATACAGATCTACGTCACACTGTAACTTTGCATTCATTTACTCACCCTTCGTGGCTTACGACCGGTGTTGATTTTTGCAATCAGGAGAGACCAGAGCACTTATTGGCTAGTAGAAGCTAACCATTAGCATTAGCAACTCCGTGACACAGCAGAACTCCTTCAAAAATGAGTTCTTTATGGAGATGAAACCGCAACTGTTACAGACGTTGTCTGTTTATTCAATTCTGTTGTCATCCTTGCTTCCACCCCTCAGCTCATCAGCTAACTGGTTCTATTTGCCACCAGCTGATTGTGATTGAAGGCCGACCCCAGAACTGTCCGAGGAGTGTAATGGTCCCGCCTGAAGCTGCAGCACAGGCTTGTTGGCTTGTTGAACCCACCCCCACCCCTGGTTTTGTTTTTGTTTTCCTTTTTAATAAAATAACGAAGCACCATTCAGATATAAACAACCATGTCCTACGTCTCTTTTCTACTCCTGAGAAGATCCGGAACAGCAACGTTAGAGAGTAAATGGGGACAGTGGTAGTCACGTCGCTGTTAGCCAATAAGAGGCAAGATATCCAAATATCAGGAAATACGAATGCACAAGACACCTGTCGTTTTCTGCCCCCTCTCCTCTGGCTAAATTTTACTTCCTGAAATAGGAGAATGACATACAAACTACAACTTTAATGTGGAGCAGGTGAAATCATCACAGATGAAAGGCAAGTGTGTGTGACTCACAGCTGAATCTAAAGGAGTGGGTAAACATCCATCCATCCTCTGAACCCGTTTTGTCCACGCGGGGTTGCGGGGGGTGGGGTGGGGTGGGGGGTGGGGGGGTGGGGGGTGGGTGCCTATCTCCAGCAGTCAACGGGCAAGTAGGCGGGGTACACCCTGGACAGAGAGCCAGTCCATCGCAGGGCAACACAGAGACACACAGGACAAACAATCATGCACACACACACACACACACACACTCACACTCACACCTAAGGACAATTTAGACAGACCAATCAACCTAACAGTCATGTTTTTGGACTGTGGGAGGAAGCCGGAGCACCCGGAGAGAACCCACGCATGCACAGGGAGAACATGCAAACTCCATGCAGAAAGATCCCAGACCGGGAATCGAGCCCAGGACCTTCTCGCTGCAAGGCAACAGCTCTAACCACTGCACCACTGCACAGCCCAGTGGTGAAACGATGAACCCAAAAAGAGAAAATACATCTCAAAATTCATAAAATGCAAGAAAATAAAACACCACTGAAGCCAGCTGCAATCGCACCATTCGCAATTTCTTCATTTAAGCAATCATTGTTTGTTTACATAGTTTGTCTGCATACATTAAAATGCAGCTGAGAGTTGTTGCTTGGAAATTAGAACAAGTTTATAGACTTCACATTAAGTTTACTACTAGGTTTACTGAGGAGAAAACCAAATGATAAGAAGAGAGCTGTACTGAAAATGGTGTGATAATATAGAGAAATTATGTTAAAAAAAAGCCTAAATCCTGACATGGCCTGAAGGTAACCTGCATAGATCAACTAGACTAGACCATGATTTTTCTCACCCATTATTAATAAAAAAAATAAAATGGCCTATTTATGACCACAATAACATACAGAGAATGTATTTTTTTTTAGTTCTGACTGGTTCAGAGTATCTAATTGAATATATAGTTGGACAGTATATCATGCAAACTCAAAGTGGGAAAAACGTGTTAAAGGTCAAGTTTACTGATATTTTTAATACATCTGCAGTGGTCTCTAGTAGGAATGAATGCCTTGTAAATTGTACTCTGGGGAAATAAGTCTCAGATCCTCCTGTTTCAGGAAGTAGAATTCACCTGGAGGAGAAAGTAGCTTTAGGCCTAGCAGGGGCGGATTTAGGACTGAAGAAGATCCGGGGCTTAACACACACACGCGCGCGCACTCACGCGCGCGACATGCACTAGTCAACATCACATATATATATATATATATATATATATATATATATATGTCTTGTACCACATAATTTTTAATCTGAAGCTACATATTAAGCATTTTCAGGGCAGAGTATTGTTCCTGTTAGTGTTTAGTGTGAGATGATAGTAAATATTCCCTTTCTTTCTCCATCAACGTTACCTGATAGTAAGCTAACTTCAGGCAAACCAGCAGCACAACAAATATTTTGAATTAAGACTCACAAACCTGAGTCAACACCAGTCTCATCAAAGCTGGGGTTCTGTCGTTGTACTTTTGGTCTAAAAACATCCTTATGTCCATCTTCACACATGCGTTTCAGGCAGAGTCTGTAGAAGAAGCCGGCTGCTGAAGGGCTTCTTCTTCAGTGGTGGAGGCTCAGGCAGGCTTTATACAAACTACTGCCAGCTGCTCCCTCTCTGTTGGACTTTGGTACTGCATGTTTCTTCCACATTTTAGATCCGGGGTTTTTCATAAAACCTTTGGGGCTTGAGCCCAAGTAGCCGGGCCTAACTCCGCCCCTGAGGCCTAGTCTCAATACTCACACTTGCACCTTTGCGCCCTTCGTTTGCGTGTTACCGGCCAGGGGTGCGGGTGCGTAGGGTGTCCTATTAAGTGCGGAAATTTACCACGCCCCATTGCACCCTTAATCTGCACTTCACCCAAGTCCGCAGCAATGCGGACCTCGGGCAAGGGTATTACCCACAAGTCATTGCTGCAGGAGAAAAGGCTCAAATTCCTTTTCTGAAACTATGTATTTTCTAATGACATTGGTTCATTTTAGGATGATTATTTGATGCTCTGAATGTTTTAGACAAAGCAGCAATGAAGTTAATTTTATTTGAAATAATTGCTTTATTGTTTGCTTGAAAGTTGTTAATAAAGGTTTTTGAAAAAAGTTTCACAGCGACCACCATCCCAGCATGCATTGTGATCGATGACGCAATGCTCCCCGTTCCAGTTCTGCTATTATTTGCACACTTGTGTACTACGCACTCGAACCCTACTGCACACTTTCTCCAAGTGCCCTTTGCTGAAGACCGCAGGGTGCAGTGCAAGTATTGAGATTTGGCCTCAGACGGAGTCTTATTTCCTTATATGTGAAGATCTCGCCTCTGATTGGATGACAGCAACAGGACTCTACCACTGACTCTGTTTGCTCTGCAACATTGATGTTTTATCTCCACAAATACCATCTCAGTGGCTGAGTGTCCACCCTGACACTGGGAGATCGTGGGTTCAAATCCACGGTCGGGTCATGCCAAAGACTAAAAATGGGACCCAATGCCTCTCTGCTTGACACTCAGCATTAATGGGTTTGATAAGGGGTTAAACCACCAATTTGTTCCCGAGCACGGTCATGTCTGCAGCTCACTACTCCCCCAGGGTTGCGGCAATTGCAAAGAACAAATTCCACACACCAGTCTGACAAATATTGATAACTTTAGTGACACAAGCCTGGAAGAGTTCTGCTGTGTGGTGAAGTTGCTAATGCTAATGGTTAGCTTCTACTAATTGAGATGTCCTCTGCTGTTTCTTGGACGCTGAAACCAACAACAGCCTTCCCCGTCGTGAGTCAAGATGGGTGAGGCCGTGAATGTTGTCAGTGTGATGTAGATCTGTCAGGATTTTCTTTCAGAAGCTAATGCAGGAGATAGGTGTAGGAGACTATTTTCTTGTTCAGCCTGCATGAAAAACTCAGATTGACTGATTATAGTCAGAAATACTAAATAAAAAATGTTTTTTTTCAGTGAAGTTGACCTTTAAAATATTATTTGTTCATAAACCTGAGTGACCCATTTTCTCCAGGCACATTTTGCCACTTAAGGCCAGTAATGTACACACACCTTTTTAAGTATATTTTCCTCAAGTGACTGGGGAATTAAATGTGACTGTGTTTAAATATAAATTTGCATGTTTTGGTTTTAATCCCGAATTTCCATTCTGCTTGAAAAGCAAATCTTGGGTGATCAAAGGGAAACGTGAGCATACGACACTTTTTTACCTATTTCAAGCAAAGGGATATAAAATGTTTTAACTGGGTCATGAAAACCATCTGTATTGGTACAACTCACCTTTTGTGTGACGCTTCCTTGTGTTCCAGTAGAATCCCTGGAATAAACCTCATAAGTGACGGACAACATCTCATGGCATAGACGAATAAGCCGCCTGCCTCTAAATTCCCGCCTCCCAAAGACAGCGACAGAGTTTATCTGCTCAAACACACACACTAAATAAAAACAAATAAAAGGACTCTTACATTAATGAGTCATCATTGTGTGTGTTTTTTTCCCCCCCACGTTTATCGTTCACCAATCCCCGCACCTTTAACCGGACGTGATGTTCTTCCATCAGAAACTGCACGGTGCAGACAAAACGTTCACTTTCTCTGGCTAAGCAAATAATTACTCCGATTAATTAGCCATGCCCTGGATAGCTGGAGGCAAACGTTCCATTAAAGAGAGTTGAGACGCAGCAGAAAATAGCTTAGGCTCCACCCCTGGAGGGCGCACGCCGATGCCCTTCTCTGTCAAAACCTGGGAAGGTAGATGATGGATAGTAGGGACTTTGTTCGGACACGGAATGACTTTATGTACTTTTTCAATTGACTTGTAACCCTCAGAAGAATATTTTAAGTGTATGATCTGATAGAACTGTGAACCATGATAACATATGTGTGCATTTAACTTTTGAATGTTAAATTTTAAAACTTATTTTACTTTTTTATGATCATGATCCTGCAATTTATTGTACTGCTACATTTGAAAAGCTGTAATTGATCACTCTTTTACTTTTATCTGAGCTGTTTTTATATAAAACTAAAAGTAATTTTTAATTTAAAAAATGCCAGCTTCCACTGTAAATTAGCCTAACACAAAAAGAGAGTTACCATCTGTGATTTGGAGAGCCAGAGGCTTTTCCTCATCTCTTTACATCTCAATTCAGCCTAAAAACAAAGCTGAGTGATGATTTATTAAGTTAAGCTAAAATTAGAAGCAGCAGCTTGACTGATCTACTCTTTGTTGCATTTTGCACCTCTTTCATCCAGAGCTCTCAAGTTTCATCAGAAGTTGAGGCACTTAGAGCTGTGAATCTGAAACCGACAATCGGACGGTCCAATAGTTGCTTTTGGTCTGAAACGTGTTTGTCATGCTGTGGGTAAGTGCTTTCACCCAGGACATGAAGAATCACGACAGAACAAGGGAATAAAAATACAAGTGTTTTATTTACAAAAAAATAATAGAAATAAGGAGAAACCTAGAACTAAGGACGCTGCGTCTGAAAACACAGGAACGGGACGGGACCGGAATCTATAAAAAATAAAAGGAGAGGTGAGCGGGACCGGAACCAGAGAACCAAGAGAAACTGACTGAGAGACTGAGAGTTCTTACGATCAGAGACCAGAAGCTGCGCGGAGGCGGACTGGGAGAGGCTGGAGTGGTGAGGATGGTGCAGAGCGTGGACAGGCAGGCGGGCGAGGAGTTCGAAGACCTGAGGATCCTTGAGCGGCGAGACGGGAAGAAACAACTCCAGACCAGGTAGGTGATTCAGATCAGGAAACTGGAACAGGATAAATAAGCTCATTAGCTTAGTGCGTATGATCAGGACAGGTAACAAGACTAGAATCTACCCATGTGAGAGTATCGACTGGCGCTGGAGTTGAGTCCCATCGCTCCTTAAATCCCTCTGGCTCCGATTAGTGGAACTCCGAACAGGTGTGATGAGTACCACGCCCACCTGTAACACAGCTCTGACCAAAACTCACAGCAGAGGGAGGCAAACCGTGACAGTGCCCCCCCCTCAAGGGACGCCACCCGGCGGCCCAGCAGAGGAGGAGGAGGCGGAGGAGGAGGAACCACGGGAGGCCTCGAAATCCCTGATCAGGGAGACGTCCTCAATCCACGAACCAGGAATCCACTGCCGATGTTCGGGGCCGTACCCCTCCCAATCCACCAGGAACTGCCGGCCGCGACCCCGCGGTCGAACATCCAGGATCCGGCGCACCCGGTAGCAGAGACCCCCGTCGGCGAGACGAACGGGTGGAGGAGGAGCGGCAGGAGGACACAAAGGGCTGGACACCACCGGTTTGAGGAGAGAAACGTGGAAGACCGGGTGGACCTTCATGGAAGGAGGAAGGTCCAACCGGACAGAGACAGGACCCAGGACTTCAGCCACAGGAAAAGGACCCAGGAAGCGAGGAGAGAATTTCTTGTTGCAGCCGTGCAGCTTGATGTCCCGGGAGGAGAGCTAGACCATCTGGCCCTGCGTGTAAGCGGGCGCCGGACGTCTATGACGGTCTGCGATCCGGCTGTTGCGCTCAGCAGTCCGTTGGAGCGCCGCCCGCGTCTGAGTCCAAGTGCGACGGGCCCGGCGCAAAAACTGGGGAACTGATGTGGAGGAAGCAGAGTCGGAGGGAAACAGAGGGGGTTGATATCCCAATGACACTTCAAACGGGGACTGACCTGTGGATGATGACGTGTGGGAATTATGCGCATATTCCACCCATGCAAGCTGTGAGCTCCATCCGGCGGGATTGGAAGCGCAGATACAACGAAGCATGGCCTCCAGCTCCTGATTCATGCGCTCCACCTGGCCGTTTGTTTGCGGGTGGAAACCGGATGTGAGGCAAACCTTAGCCCCCAGGTGAGTAGCGAAGTCAGACCACACACGGGAGATGAACTGGGGGCCACGGTCAGATAGGATCTCGCTGGGAAGTCCATGAAGGCGGAAGAGATGCTTGATGAGGAGGTTGGCTGTCTCGGTGGATGAGGGAAGTGATTTCAGTGGAACCAGATCACAAGCTTTAGAAAAACAGTCAACAATGGTGAGAATGACTGAGAAACCTTTAGACGTGGGGAGACCGGTTACAAAGTCCAGAGCTATGTGGGACCATGGGCGATGGGGAATAGGCAAAGGCTGGAGGAGACCTTGAGGAGGCTGATTACTGGCCTTGAATCTGGCACATACCTGACAGGCTGCGATGTACTCCTTCACATCTCGGTACAGGGAAGGCCACCAGAATGTCCTTCTAATTAAACTGATGGTTCTCCCAAGGCCTGGGTGGATAGAGAACCTAGCGGTGTGGGCCCAATGTATAAGAGCCCTACGGGTGTTAGTAGGAACATAGATCTTATTAGGCGGACCTGTACCTGGATCGGGTTCCTGCTGCTGCGCCTCCAGGACCTTGTTGGTAATGTCCCAGGATATGGAACCAACTATACAGGAAGCAGGCAAGATGGTGGTGGGTTCCATCTCCCTGTCAGAGGCAAACTGTTGGGAGAGTGTGTCAGGTTTGACATTCTTAGAGCCGGGTCTGTAAGAGATGACGAAGTTAAATCTGGAGAAAAACAAAGACCATCGTGATTGGCGGGGATTCAGTCTCTTGGCCTCCTTCAGGTAAGCCAGGTTCTTGTGATCTGTCCAGATGGTTATCGGATGCTCTGCTCCCTCCAACCAGTGACGCCATTCCTCCAAAGCCTTCTTAACCGCCAATAGCTCACAATCTCCGACATCGTAATTTTGCTCGGCTGGGGAAAGGCGACAGGAATAGAAAGTGCAGGGATGAAGGCGCTGATCCGTGGAGGAGACTTGGGACAAGACTGCCCCAACACCAGTGTCCGAGGCGTCCACCTCCAGCGTGAACGGACGGGAAGGATCCGGCCGAGTGAGTATGGGTGCTTGGGCAAAGCTTTCCTTAAGTGAGAGGAAAGCATGGTCCGCCTCTTTAGTCCAGGAAAACGGTATCTTGGTGGAGGTGAGTCGGGTTAAAGGCGCTGCTATCTGGCTGTAACCCTTAATGAACCGGCGGTAGAAATTACCAAAACCCAAGAACCTCTGAAGTTGCTTGCGTGTGGTAGGTGTGGGCCAAGTTTGGATGGCAGTAATCTTATCAGGATCGGTTCTCAGCTTTCCGTTCTCTAACACAAACCCGAGGAACTTGACGGAAGGGACGTGAAATTCACACTTCTCACCCTTAACATAAAGACGGTTCTCGAGGAGGCGTTGGAGGACAGCACGGACATGTTGGCGATGTTCAGACAGGTTTCTTGAGAATATGAGGATGTCATCTAGATAGACCGTTACGAACTTGTTAATGAAGTCTCCCAGCACCGAGTTAACCAGGGACTGAAAAACAGCCGGGGCGTTGGTAAGCCCAAATGGCATCACCAGATACTCGAAGTGTCCTAGCGGCGTCTTAAAAGCCGTTTTCCACTCATCGCCCTCTCGGATTCTGACTAGGTGATAGGCATTACGCAGATCTAGTTTCGTGAAAATGGAGGCGTCATTTATGGGTTCGAAGGTGGATGATAGCAACGGTAGCGGGTATTTGTTCTTTATAGTGATCTGATTTAAACCACGGTAGTCAATGCAGGGACGGAGTGAGCCATCTTTTTTAGAAACAAAGAAAAACCCCGCACCCAGGGGCGAAGTGGATGGACGTATGATGCCGGAAGCTAGGGATTCTGAAATGTAGTTAGACATGCTGACATGTTCGGGTTTGGACAGGGAATAGAGCTTACTGGTAGGAAGAACGGCTTCCGGGACTAGATCGATTCCACAGTCATATGGGCGATGAGGAGGTAAGGAAGAAGCTCGGTCCTTGCTGAAAACTTGTTGCAGATCATGATATTCTGCCGGAACGCCAGTGAGGTCGGGTGGTTCCAGAGGAGGGTTCTTAGTGACCTGAGCGGGAAGAGGAGCAGAAAGGAGACAGTGGGAGAGACAGTGGGGGCTCCAAACAGTCACTGACCCGGTTTTCCAGTCAATCTGAGGATTGTGTAGGACTAACCACTCATGACCCAACACAACTGGCGACTGAGGAGAGGGAAAAACGTAAAAACTCAGAGTCTCATGATGGTTACCGGAAATTTGCAGGTTTATGGGTACAGTACGATGAGTTATAGTAGTGAGGGAACACCCATCCAGGGAAGAAGCGCGGATGGGGGTAGACAGAGGAATAGTAGGGATGTTGAGCTGGTGTACTACAGCCTGGTCCAAAACGCTCCTCTCGCACCCTGAGTCCACAAGTGCCTGGGTAGAAAAAGTCTGTTGGTGGAAAGAGATGGTACATGTTAGGCCACACCAGGAATTAGGAGTTCCATGAATTCCACCCATCAGTAATCCCGGTCCTACTGATGGGCTCTGGTTTTTTGGTCGAACTGGACAGCTTGGCAGGAAGTGACCCGACTGGCCACAGTACAGGCAGAGGCCTAGGGAACGGCGCCTAGCCTTCTCCTCCGGGGTTAACTGTGCTCGCCCAATCTGCATTGACTCCTCCTGATGCACTGGAGAAGAGGGTTGTGGATGAAAGTGCTGCGGTGAACCCATAAAGGGAGGTCGGAAAGTCTGTGTCTTGTGTCTCTCTTTGAGGCGTTTCTCAATATTGGCAGCTAGCTGGATCAGGGACTCAAGGTTCTCCGGTTCTTGACAAAAGGCTAATTGATCCTTGATATTATCGTTAAGTGCACGAGAAAAAAGCGGCTCTAAGCGACGGTTCATCTAGCGTGGAAATGGATGCGAGTGTGCGAAAACTAATGGCAAAATCTAAAACTGACTGTTTTCCTTGCTGGAGGCTCCATACCTGTTTTGCTATTTCCGCTGGTGATTCGGTCGGGTCAAAAATCTGTTTAAATTCTGCTAGGAATGTTGGAAGCGGACCTAGTAAAAAACTGGCTTGCCGGCTCCTGGCTTCAGCCCATTGCAAAGCCTTGCCTCTTAATAAACCGATGATGTAAGATATCTTAATGGTATCGTTAATAAAAGTGTCAGGGGATCTCTCAAAAGCCAACTGGCATAGTAATAAGAAACAGCGGCATTTACCTGGTTCACCGGAGAAAGTTTCTGGTTGAGGTGACTCAGCAACCCGGAAACTGACCCTGTGTTGCTCCCCCGGAAGTGAAGCTGGGAGCGGAGCTACGGAGGCGGCGACAGGAGGTGGAAGCCTGCCGCCAACCCGCCGCAGAGCGGCGCCGAGCCGAAACAAGCGCCGACCAATGCCGGACAACCGACCAAGAGCTGAACGGATGGAACCTTCATGCTGGGCCAGAGTGTTTGTTAAAGCGGCGGGAAGTGACTCTTCTATGTGGGTGTTCGTTTGGCCAGTCGATTCTGTCATGCTGTGGGTAAGTGCTTTCACCCAGGACATGAAGAATCACGACAGAACAAGGGAATAAAAATACAAGTGTTTTATTTACAAAAAAATAATAGAAATAAGGAGAAACCTAGAACTAAGGACGCTGCGTCTGAAAACACAGGAACGGGACGGGACCGGAATCTATAAAAGATAAAAGGAGAGGTGAGCGGGACCGGAACCAGAGAACCAAGAGAAACTGACTGAGAGACTGAGAGTTCTTACGATCAGAGACCAGAAGCTGCGCGGAGGCGGACTGGGAGAGGCTGGAGTGGTGAGGATGGTGCAGAGCGTGGACAGGCAGGCGGGCGAGGAGTTCGAAGACCTGAGGATCCTTGAGCGGCGAGACGGGAAGAAACAACTCCAGACCAGGTAGGTGATTCAGATCAGGAAACTGGAACAGGATAAATAAGCTCATTAGCTTAGTGCGTATGATCAGGACAGGTAACAAGACTAGAATCTACCCATGTGAGAGTATCGACTGGCGCTGGAGTTGAGTCCCATCGCTCCTTAAATCCCTCTGGCTCCGATTAGTGGAACTCCGAACAGGTGTGATGAGTACCACGCCCACCTGTAACACAGCTCTGACCAAAACTCACAGCAGAGGGAGGCAAACCGTGACAGTGTTATTAGCGGAGGTTTTCAGACAAATGTGAGTGAACCACCTCATTGCCACCATCGCCTATATCCCAGTGATCTGACCTGCTTCGAACAGACAGAACATCACTTTTTTTTCACGATCACTTGATATGAAAACATACTCGTGGCATCAGTTGGAGCGTGAATAACTTGTTGCCAGCTGAAAGATAATCACCCATGTAGTAATTATTTAATCACCATACCTACTTGCTTAGTTAAATCCAGGTTGCAACCTTTTGGGGGACCAAACAGTGTATGAAATATTACAACATAAAGTTTGTTTTGCTATAAAACAAAGCCTTATTGGAAATAGTACATTTCAGCCTGGCAGTGATAAAGCATAACAATCTATGTGCTTTTAAATTACACTATTTACAACAAAAAGTAGTTGTTGTTGGTTTGAATCAGGTAGAGAACATTACAGGTTTGATTTCTGGAAATAAGATTTTAAATGACAATTAGATCTACAAAAATAAATTTAGTTTAGTCGTTTTTCTTTCTTATTTTTTTTTTACAGTGCAAAACTCACCCAGTCCCTTGAGTTCTTTCCAGTTTCGCTTCATTTCCTGATTCCAGTTAGCTCTTTCTGAGAATTAAATGTTAGGACTGTAATTCCTTCCATTCTTCTTATGTGCCCTTGTGGCTTCTCTGTCACCGTCTGGCCCCATTACCCCCCCCCCCCCCCCCCCCCCCCCCACCCCCCCCAGTGACTAATGGCTCTTACAAATATGTATTATTTGCACCAGAAGAAATGGACAGATCAGACCGGAGCGATGCAGAGATGGCTTAGAAGTTTGATTTGGTTACAAGTGGGACCTGGTGATTTACTCGTAGATCATTTAGAAAGAATCAAAAAGTAGAATGATGTTTTTCTTCAGCTCAACATTCATTTACGCCAGTGTGCTGTCACCCTGCACCCATGTTTCATCTGTTGTTAATAGGCACATGCACACTATAATTTGAATCTGTTGGAAGTCAGATTATCCAATAAATCTTTGACTAGAGATAAATCCTTTATCACATCTGTGTGTTGCAAAACTAATCTGCGGGGATTCTTTCAGTAGTTGGACAACTTGTTTCCAGTAGACTCACAGCAGGTCCTTTTGACTTGCTCCCCCTAGTGGATCTTTTAAAAAGCTCAGCCAATTTCACACACCAGGCATGCCTGGGACACAAGAGTTTTATGTTGGGGTATGATTTGTGCAAATGCGTTTCTACATTAAGTTCATTATATGTCACGTGTGTGTGTGTGTGTGTGTGTGTGTGTGTGTGTGTGTGTGTGTGTGTGTGTGTGTGTGTGTGTGTGTGTGTGTGTGTGTGTGTGTGTGTGCGTGCGTGCGTGCTTGTTTTTATAGGTTTATGTGGACAGATTTTAACTTTTAACCTGTAGTGTGCGGACATTTTCACATTGTGGGGACATTTGGCTGGTCCAACAGTCACAAAAAAGAAAAGTAAATAAATAAATGAATGGAAGTCATTGGAGGGTCCACACAAGCATATTAAGCTGTATTTTAGATCTGTTTCTTAGTCATTTTTATTTGCATTTTAATGTTTTTGATCACTATTCTTATACTGTTTTTAGCCCCTTTTTTGTTTTTAAACGTTTTTATCTCTGTATGTTATTATACAGCAGTTTTATTGTGCTGCTACTCTGCACCATGTTCAGCACCTTGGGCCCCCTTGATTGGGGATGGGAAGGGGCTTTATAAATAAAATGAATGAATGAATGAATATGTGTGTGTGTGTGTGTGTGTGTGTGTGTGTGTGTGTGTGTGTGTGTGTGTGTGTGTGTGTGTGTGTGTGTGTGTGTGTGTGTGTGTGTGTGTTCGTATTTACAAGCATTCTACACAGACTACAGTTTGTTGTTTCACGTGAGCAGGATGAGAATATTGTCTGATTAATTTTGAGCTAGTCGGTGATTAAAATTATTATGGACTTTATTTTAGATTTTACTTAATTTTCATAACATGAATCGTGTAATTGACTCACCCATATACATTAAATAGAATTAGTTTTCTCCCATTTCTACCTTTTGGGTAAGAATACATTACGTTAAGAATACGTAGGTGTGTACAAAACATAGAAACTACAGTAAGAATTCTACAGCCTATCTTCTACAGGTTATTATTTTTTTTTTTTTTACCAAGAATTGACCACAACGTAGTTATTTCTGGAAGTGGCAGCTGCCTACAGTAGCACCAGAAACAAAATATCTAAGCCTTTGTACTGTGGTGCACCTCATTGACCATCCATCCATTTTCGGCCGCTTATCTGTGGTCGGGTCGCGGGGGCAGTAGCCTAAGCAGGAGGCACGGAAAAAAAACTATATTGATTTGAGAGCAAACGATGCCAAAATAATAGAAAACACAAAAGAATTCTTAATAAAAAGATTGCCTATTTTACATTTAGATGGATCATGCCTACATCATGCCAAACTAATCATTTATCAGCAATAATAAAACTAAGTGCATCCATTCCAGTATAAAATGCAATACTATTTATTCGTACTGAAAGGAAATGATGAAAAGTTTGAAGAACAATCCTTTATTTTTGGATTTCTGACCATTGATTTGACCATTTCTGTCAGGTGACCACTTAGAAACTGTATACATGCCTTTATTATTTCATGTCTGGATTACTGTAATTCTCTTTATGCTGGAATTAATCAAGCATCAATGTTTAGAATACAACTAGTCCAAAATTCAGCTGCTAGGTCTCTGATGGGGGCCAGAAAAAGGGATCATATCATTCCCACAGTGGCATCTTTGCAATGGCTACCCATTCAATTTAGAATTGATTTGAAGATTCTGGTTTTTGTTTTTAAATCACTGCTGGGAAGTGCCCCACCATATCTGTCTGCCTTCTAGCCCGGTATGTTCCATCATGGCCGCTTGGGTCTACTACAATGGATTTAGAAAGAAAGTGTCATGTTTGAGGGAAGTATTTTGACCCAGGACATGCAGAATCACCAACTTGCACTCAGCTAAGTTAAAATAGCCAAATAAAGTTTATTAAACCAAGGGAGCACCATCACAAGGAGGTGAGAGCAGTCCGAGGCGGAGCTGGACACCGTCTGAAAACAAACACAGGTTAGACTCAGCCAGAAGGGAGGAAAGGTGATGAGATTAGTGAGCTTACAGTTCTTGGAGACAGTTTGAAGCTTGAGAAGGGGGCTGGTGGTCAGGACTGAGGATAGTGACCAATAGAGAGAGATCCATGAAGCTCAGGAGGGAATCCAGGTGGGGGACTAGAGATTTACCAATAGTAGTTAAGTGAGTGGTGACAGCGGGTCGGTCAGGTGGTGGAGGAGTGAGTCCTGGACGAGAGGAGAATCCCAGGCTGGAGAGGTGAATGTTGGTTCAAATAATCCTGAAGAGGAGAGCAAACTGAAATTAAACAGAGAACTCACAGAATAACAACAAAATGTTTTCTAGAGGCTGGCAATGCAACAGGTGGATGACTTAATGGCACCGCCATTAAGGTAGGTGCACACAGTTGTCAGATGAAGACCACTAACTTCAGACCATGACAGAAAAAACAACTTTTTATAAAGTGCCTCTCAAGATAAATATCACGAGGCACTTCACAAGAACCAAAAATTAAAATAGAAAATAAAAAATTAATAATTAAATATATGGAAGGAAAGGAAAGGAAGATAGAAAATGAATAGGAAAGAGGGAAATCAGTGGGAAAATGTGGAACAAGTAGAACAGAATGAGGGTGGTGATGAAGGTCATGCAAAAACCAGCTTGAACAAGTGAGTTTTCATCTGCTTTTTAAAGGAGACCACTGAGTCCTCTGTTCTCATTTTTGTCTCATCTAAATTTTCAAAAAGGAAATAATCCAAATGAAAAAATCCAAATTAGAGCACTATTGATAAGAGACGTTGGGTTTTGATGGTGATGGGATGACGCGGATTGCCATGAGAAGTTTCTTAAAATAACCAAACATCATAAATAGGAGGGTGCTTGGTGAATGGCTGCGGCAAACATAATTAATAGTTTCAACAGGTGTTGAAGACATTTTAAACATAGTCCAACAGGTTTCTGTGTTCTATCTCCATTTGTGTCTGAGACCAGTAAACAAACCAACCTGATCAAATCCACCTGATTACAGCCTCTCCAGGTTCTAAATGAGCTACAGGGGAAAGTCCAGATTTGTCTGTTAAGTCTTAGAAAAAGAGACCTTGTGAACAACCCAACACCCTCTCTCTTTCTCCTCCCAATCTCTTCTTGATCCCATAGATGGAGTGCTTCTAATGCCCTCTGGAAGCAGCACAGGTCGTCTTGATAGCATCCGTCATCTATTTTATTTTTTCTTATTCTTATTTTTCAATTTGGTGGCTGGTGAAAGGTCAGGATTAGTTATCGACGTGGCTGTGTCTAAGCCAGAGACAGTGAACCACAGCCGCTGCCTTGGGCCCCCTAAAGCCATTTTCCTCAGTCCCAGCAGTGGTCTAATCTGTGTGTATGAGTGTGAGGGCACACACACAGGTGATTGTGAAAAACGTTTGTGTGTGTATTTTGACGTGTGCAGGTGTTTATGCATGTATTCGTCTCTCTATAATACTTGGTGGAGTCGTGTTGTTGTGTATTAGTGCAGAAATTATGGTCAACTTGACGTGTTTCTAAGATGTTGTCTTTAAGTTTCCAAACGGGTGATCAACCAGCTTTAGTCAGAGGTTCTTAAAGTGTCTCCACAAACTGATTACGTTCCACTTTCCTGCAGCATCCGACTTTTCTTCTTCTCATTGTCTCCCATCCATCCTGAAATCACCAGTGATTCCCAGAGTGAAAGGCTGCTGTCTCACAGTCCCAGACCTGTGAAATGATGATCGAGGAGCAGGGGGCCCTTACCCATCAGTCTTTATCTTTCCTTTTTGCCCTACCCCCAATTCCACGGCCACAGCCACCAAAGTGAAATTGTGCTACACTAAGCTCTGGCTGTGGTCACCCTGACGGTGACGGATGCTTCTGTTCGGACATGGACGGAGACCCACCCTCCTTTAAAAGTCCTCCCAGTCTTTGTCTTGCAAGATCTCTTCAGGTTAAAGTTTAGAAACCCCACCTTCTGTTCTCCCCCAGGCTTTGTTCTCTCATTTAGTCGAGTTTAGGCTGCTGCGATGGTGTGATTCGTTTCATGCCATCAATTTATGTAGAGTAGCACGCTGTATTATTTAGACGATGCTAATCTCAACCTCTAAATCTCTATCTTATAGAGACTAGTGTAAAGTCTTGTACGTGCCTCTTGCGCTCATCATTTAATTTATTAACTAAGAGGAGATGTTAGGAGTGGAAGATATGCGAGAATGATTAGATACTCAAAACATTTTGATGCTATCTGTCAGCAATTGGTTTTTCTTCATCTCTCTGCGGCTGCGAGATCTTTAAAGGACATTAGCCGCATACTGTAAGAAATAAATCAAACAAATGGATTAGCAGACCTAAATAGTTGTCAGAGGCCTCAAAAGGCCTTATGAAGACAGATCTGCCTCTTATGGAGGCAATCAGGTATGGAACTTATCATAACACAAATTAGGAGTGGGGGCCATTTTTTATTCCACAACCCAAGGCTATATTTCCATAAAAAACCCTAATGGCCAAGTATATTATTCTGCTATGGTGAGTTAGTGCTGGCTCCCTTGTATTTTAAACATGCAAAGATATAAATATATAGAAAGTTAAAACTGCAAAGATTAATGTGGTGCTGCATTTAGACAGAAGGTGCAGCAAAGTAAAATAAAATGAATCGTCCTTTGCACCTCTTAGCACAGTAAAGGGTAAAGTACTGGGGAAAAATACTTTGCACTGAGAAAACAAATAACTTTATAGTGACA
Source organism: Nothobranchius furzeri (assembly GCF_043380555.1). Classification (NCBI taxonomy): domain Eukaryota; kingdom Metazoa; phylum Chordata; class Actinopteri; order Cyprinodontiformes; family Nothobranchiidae; genus Nothobranchius; species Nothobranchius furzeri. Next base: position 71,030,301 of record NC_091742.1, on the reverse strand, counting down.
CGCACTAAAAATGCATTTTAGGACAAAAAAAATAACACATGCTTACAACCCTGGTAGAAGCATCTCATTCCTATTTAATCTGTGTTTCAGATTATTCAATATAAAATATTTGTTTTCGGTGTGATTCGTTGTTGGTGTCCATCATGAGCTGGGTATTAAATATAGATGAACTGGTCTTTGGGCCTCAGAGCTTCATTAATGAGTTAAAGTTCTCAGATACAAAGCTTTAGGTCCTTTTTTGCCTCAACAATACATGTTGGTTATTTTTGAAAAACTTGATATCTAAACATCCAGTAATGCATAATATTCCTTAGTTTGAGCTGCATTGAACCCTAGAAAACATATTATGACTGGTGGGCAGAAACTAAAATAGGCTAAACAAGTATAGCACCCCCTAGTGGATAACTGCAGTGTAAACCTAAAAATGCGCCTCTGGGGCCTCATTTATCAAGCTTGCTTACGCACAAAACGGGGTTGGAAAACTGCGTAAACAACTTTCCACGCAAACTTTGGGATTTATGAAAGAAAACTTAGCGGAAAAATGTGGGCAACTTTAAGTTGACTAAGGACCTGGCTTACGCACATTTTGGACATGGAGAGCACCTGCAGTAATGCTAATGAGAAGGATACAATTAGGAAATCCTGCAGCATTATCACTTGTATCGCTTCGTTTTCACACAGAACAAGACCCCCCACACGCACACACATGTGCACGCACACACACACATGTGCGCGCACTCACACACACACACACAAACACACACACACAGCCTGAAGCGCAGAATACGGAATGCAGATTATCAGCAGGGGGTCAGATTCAGACAGAATGTCATGCGTCTGTGACCGTGTGTGTGTCCTGTCACTGTGACCCGATTGATGATGCGCCCCTGGCTACTTGGACAAGGGATATCTCCGTTTGACTGACTGGTTAGCGCATGACTTTCACCTGGGAGTAGGGTTGTCACGGTAACCGGTATAGCGGTAAACCCCGGTAAAAAAGTTGACAATAAAAATAACCGTCCAGTTTTTAAAAAACTAAATGATCTCGGTGGGTTTACCGTGGCCGCGGTTTCAGCGCGGTGACCCTTACCAGCCACCGTCGCTTCAGCTGAAGTTCCCGCGGCGCGCACACGCACTTTTTAGTTTGCAACGGCACCAAAACTTTGAAGCTGAAATAATGGCCGAAGGAGGAGACGGCAGCGCCCAGGACATCCATCAGCCCTCAAAGAGGACTAACTCGGAAGTATGGGCATATTTGGGATTTCTGAGAAACGCTGAGGGACAGTTAATAGAAGACGGCTATCCCGTTTGCAGAACGTGCAGGAAACAAGAGTATGCAAAAAGCAGCAACACTTCGAATCTAATGGCACATCTGCGTGACCATCACCCACGTCTCTACAGCCGGTGCAAGGTAAGTTAACATTAGCATTTTAGCTTAAATGCATGACGTGAGGACTTTTGGTTGAGGGAGAATGCAACGAGTCACTATATACTGCAGCCGCAGCGTCCTCTGCCAGCATTTAAACCGTGTCACGGACACCCTGTTGCTGGATGAAGCATCTTATTTGTTGATGATGAAGAGAAATATACAATTAGTTCCTTGTCATTGATTTGTTTACTTATTCAATGCCATTTATACTTGAACATTTGGATTTGATTACATAGTGTAGTAGTTATTTTAGTCATTTGTTTAAAGTGGCTATTTATTTTAAATACATATTTTTTAAGGTTGACTTGTACAGTGCTCAAGTCAAGTGTGGACTGGAGTTTTAGATTTTCATTTTGATAATGAAGAAAACAAGTATATGAGAAAACAAGTGGTGCTTCTTTGATTTGTTTACATATTGTTTATGGTTTGAATGTTTGGATTTGTATAATTTAAACCTGCACTGACTACTGTAACACGTTCCAGAAAAAGAAGCTATTTGTTCCTTTACTTGTGAAAAGTTGCACTTTTGCTAAGGCTTTGTGTTATTTTAGGTTTAATAAACACTGTTAAACCTTTTCAGAACTATTTCAGTTTGTGTAGAACAGGACTGTCAATGCTTTCTGAACATATGCAACACTGTTTAAAAAATACCGCGATAATACCGAAAACCGTGATAATTTTGGTCACAATAACCGTGAGGTTAAATTTTCATACAGTGACAACCCTACCTGGGAGTCTGGGGATCAAATCCTGATTGGACTATTTTTTATATATCTGCCACAGATCTCTCTGAAGAATTCACAACATTGACGGCTTCAGCAACGCTGTGCCACTCCATGGATTTCCTCTTATTTATTTAGCAAAAATACTTCCTTTAATTTCTCCTCCTCAACCACAAGTACCTCAATTTCTGCTTCGGTGAAATTGCGCTTCTTTGATCTGCCTTGATCTACGGTCGCCATCATCATTGGCGGAGTGCTGCAACAGCTGGCTCATGTATATGCATGAGATCCACAAGGCACTTTGCATTGACTATTTATGGCAGTAAGTGGGCGAGGTGAGGGCGGGATGTGACTAAAAAGCAGCTGAGAACCTTTCTAGATGGTTTCTGATTTATGAAGCAGAGATTGCGTGCAGCTGTGCGTACTCCATGTTTGATAGATCACAAATCTACTTGGCGTAAGTAAATTTTTTTGCTGAGCTTAAGTACAGTTTTAGTAAGGATTCTACGCAATGGTTGATAAATGAGACCCCGATCATTTTTATTTTGTTTAAAATTGTCACCTGTAAGCTCAAATACTGATTTTTCTAAAATATTTGGTTATAATATTTACTTATATGATTAGCTTCACTTTCTGAGTGTACAGAATCTCGCTCCAAAATTACAACATGGCTGCTCCTGAAAGAGAGCACATTTTTGCACAAGGCAAACAAGCGGACATAAGCCGTCCACATTCATTCAGATTAAGAGTAATCATATCTCACGTTCTTTTTCAAGCACACTCATTTATTGTAATGAAGGCTCTACAGTTTATGCTTTCAAAATCTCAGAGTATTAAAATATTTAAAACCTCTGTAGGTAACAACTTAGGCTATGATGATGAAGGAACATTGTTGATAAATGTGAGTACTTTTTTACACTTACTTTAAAGACCAGATTCACTCAGAAACCAATTTATTTTAGAAAATGATTGTTCACTCTGGGTCTTCCACACCTATCTCCTGCATTAGCTTCTGATAGAAAATAGACGATGAAACTAAGATTAGAAAATCCTGACAGATCTATGTCACACTGTCACTTATCATTCATGGACTCACCCATCTTGACTCATAACGGGGAAGGCTGCTGTTGTTTTATGGGCCATTCCCATCTGTTCCGGGTCGGCCCGGGCCGGGTAGCCCCAGTCGGCCCCAGCCTGGCCCGGTTGATTCCACACATCCTTGTCTTAAGCCCATGTGGGCTGATTCTACCCACCAATCAGAGGCTTGCTCTAATGGAAGGTGTGAATTGCTGTCAGCAGTGGGTGTGTTGGCCCTGGTCGGCCTGAAGCAGACCCCCTCGAGAAGAGGGCTGAGAATGAGCCTTGGTTGGCCCGGAAAAATACCAGGACACCCAGATATGTAAACAACCTACGCTACCCAGCCCGGGCCGACCCGGTACAGATGGGAATGGCCCATTAGAGTCCAGGAAACAGCAGAGAACATCTCAGCTAGTAGAAGCTAGCTGTTAGCATTAGCAACTTCACCACACAGCAGAACTCCTTCAGGCTTGTGTTATTTATGGAGATAAAACATCGGATTATAAAGAAAACAGTCAGTGGTAGAGTCACCTTGCTGTTAACCAATCAGAGGAGAGATGTCCAAATATCAGGCAATAAGACTCCAAAGGCTGTCGTCTGAGGCTACTTTCTCCTCTGGCTGAATCTTAAGGAGCATCTGAGCTTTTTTTTCCCCCAGAGTACGACTTACAAGGCAATCATTCCTACTAGAGATTACTGCAAATGTACTAAAATATGAGTAAAGTTGACCTTCAATAAAGTTAAATACACAACAGAAGTGTCACACCATTCCTGTCACTAAGTAACTGCTCTGACATCACGAGGCACTCACTGATCAACGTGCCTTAATTTTCTAAAATGTACACAAAAAAAAAGATGGTATGAAGTGATTAATCACATTTATTCTAAATTCTAAGTTTAAAACAAACCTACTTATTGTTGGTTTTTCCCACTATGCCTATTTCCCCATTCGAATAAAGAATAAATGCGATGCTGGGTTGACCAGACACTCTCATTTCAATGGTTAAACCATAGAAACACATAACCTCATCTCAGGGACCCATTCCTTCTATCGCCGCACGCATCTGCAACTGGAAGATGATTGTTCCAGAGAGTTAAATTACAAATTGCAGACACCTGGCATGTGAAAATGTCATCACTGCCCCCACATAAAAATAGGAGAAGAAGAGGAGGCAAGCCAAAAGGCCATTAAAATCTGTGATCATTTATTTCCACTCCTTCTTCTAATCCATCTCTCTGGGGAATGGTTCTGTCCTTATCCACCCAAGGCTACCAATCTATTCTCCTGTCTGTATCCATGCATCAAAATGAACCTGTAAAGCAGTCAGACATGTTCTCCTTCTGCTTTTTAACTCCGTTTGTGTCTTTAGATTTTGTCTTGAGCAGGTTAAACCTCCTTTTCTAATTTCAGCCTCCGATGTCCCCCTTATCCTCAGTTCACCTGCTCTCCCTCTCTCTTTCCCCTTCGCCTTTTCATTGCGTCGAAAGTGTCTACACAAATCCAATTCAAATCATATTCAGAAAGAGAAACAACAAGACTTAGTCAATGCCAATTTAATCTACGGTGAGCGAGGTGTGTGTAATTCCGTGCATGTTCCAGGAAGCTGTCTGATCGCATTTGGATTTGCACAGATCTGGTACCTACTCTGATATAAAGAGTGAAAAATTACACAAACCAGGCTGACCTGGCTCATTTTTCACAATATACTTTTAGTTTTCTTTTCATATTTTTGCAGGTATTGTTTTAGAGCGGAGTGTTTGATAGATTTGTTTTGTTAAAAGAATTCTGGGTCGGAGTTTGAGCAGCTTCCCCCCATTCTAACCTTGTATTTTGGGGGGGACAACAAGAGTAAGAGGCCTGAAGCATGCAGCTCATCAGTCAGTCCTTCACCAGGAAATAAAATGGTGCCTGAAACCAAGGTCTGATTCCCCATCAGGCTCAAATCCCCAAGGTTAGCCACAGCACCGCACTGTCACGTCGAGAAATAAAAAACTGCTGTCTGGCTCTTTGCCTGATGCACACGTTTTTGCTAATGGTTGCCACGAAGTCCCAATAAACATCGAGTGAATATTTATAGACCATTAATAACCTATGTGTAAACCGCTAGTGTCACCAAACGGCTGAAGCAGATGATGGGGAATGATGGTCCGAGCATTAATACCGGTTGAGGCTATCCCAAAGGTAGATAAATGAGCTTTAGTATCTCTGACTCAAGCTCACATGGGAGCGTTTGCCAAGAATTCCAGACGGAGAGGTCCGTGATCTGTGCCCGTCCAAATTCCAGTAATATAATTGGTGAAATTGTGTGATGAATTGCAGCCATTTAGCCTTTTCTTTATACTATCTGCAGGCTTCAGCAATTTTCCTGATGAATGTATATCCAGCTGGGCTTCTAGGAGCGGAGCTGGGAGAGGACCAGGGCGATCGTGTTAAATATGTACAATTGGGCAAGTAATTAGATTAATAAGGTCTAAATGAGCTGCAGGCCAGGAACTGAAACCCTAAATCCTTCATCCTTTGAGAGTACGGAGTACAACGCATTCCAGTATCTGTTCAAATTTTAAACAGAGCTGCTGTTCCTTCGCTGTTGGAATTCTCCACGCTCTTCTCTCAGTTCAGCAAACTGAGAAGAGAGACGTTCAGAAGGAGCAGTAAGGAGGCAATACTTGTGAACTTTGGCAGGGATAAGAACATTTTCTTCAGGATAGCTCAAATCTGTCACCGACTGCACACGATACAAGTCAGATCTTGTTTGTTTTTTTGGGGGGTATTTACAGTGAAAAATAGATTATTTTGATACCCAAGGCTTTCATTGATTAAACTGTAAAAAGCATCAATGCTGAATGCTAATTTATTCAGCAAGGAAACGGGATCGTATGGGCCCCGAGGGACAGCAATGTTTAAAGCTAATCGCTAAAGCTAACATGAAATAGGATTATCAAACCAAACAGCTGGCCTTTTGCAGGTGTCCACCTGTCTTCATTATCATTAGCATGGATGTCATAAAGCAGTTCATGGGAAATAAAATCAATGAGCGACACCTCAGCTCAGGCACAAATATAGGATAAATACTGGATGAGACAGGTGACTGATCCAGTGGTTAGTGATGCTGGGAGCATTTGAGGACTATGTTATACTTGTTGAAATTTTAACCATCATATTCATCCGTAAATCAGGTTATTGATCCAAAGCTACATGGGTTTTATTGATTGAACCAGAATGTCATGAGGCTGTGACTGTTGACAGGTTGGAGATACATGTTATGAATCTTTGGTCATTTACCCTGAAGACAAATTTTCATCAGTTTGTGGCAAGTAAAGATCCAAGTATCTCATAATAACAAGAACATTTCTCCTCATAACATGACATGAATCTACAACATCAGATTTAAGTCTACAAAAATAAACCTTCCCCATTTTTTTTCTTTTTAAAACCACATGTACATTGCTAATAGGTCCTACTGTTCAGTTCTGCAACACTATTGGCTGTTAAAATGTGTAAATAGGCCCGTTTATCTGGCCTCCTAGAACAACACGTGAAAGGTTAAAAAAAGATTTTGCAGTTATTTTCTAAATTTGGGTTTCTGGGGGTTAACCAGAAACTTTCTCAAAATAACACGTTTAATAAGTCGTTATAATGTGATTGCTCTAAAGGGTGAAATGCCAACGTCTCACGGGATGTTTCAATCTTTCTTCAGAAGAAACGGAGGGAAAAGATGGAGTCGGAGAAATCTTCATTATCCCACATTTTACATCACAAAGCAGCTCTGCTGGTCCTTCCTGGATTAAATTGTCATTCTTTGACAGAATAAAAATTTAAAAAAGGAATTAGTCAGTTTCGGCTTGCTTTTAGCACCCTCTAGTGTCTATTTATAAAACTGAAAGCAAAACTTTTCTCCTCGCTGTGCGTTCATTTTTTTAACACCTTAATCTAACAGCTGAAATGTCTCCTTAGCCTTCCTTGCTGTCTACAGGAGTGATTCATCACTAAATTAAACAAATCAACTGTGTTCATGATCTAAAACATGCAGGAAATGTGCTGGAAGCAGACTGCAGCATCAGGTACGTGCTCTGGCCACAGGGCGCGAAAGGGGCTGGGTGGCCTTTCGTTAACCGTGTACAGGGACATTTAGAGCATAATGGCTCAAGAAACTGTTTTAAATATACAAAAAAGTTGCATAGTGTCTCTTTAATGATACTGTGACCACTTTTTGATGCTGATCTGTGACATCACAGCTGAGAGGGCCAGGCCATCATATCTCCTGGTCAATATTTCCCTCCCAGAAATTAGCCTGAAGTAACGACACTAAAAACACATATTATGAATGTGTTTGTGAGTGGATGAATGTGGTCTGTAGGGCTAACCCATGTCTGGAAATAAAAGGTTGTAATTTAGGCAGGATTAATGATGCTGGGTAATCCCAGTACATATGTGTCCTTCATGGAAAACCACCAGGAATTGGTCTCAAAAGTATTCTGCAGCAGGAATATCTCCAGGGTAAAGAAGAACAAGAAGTCCTGGAAGTGATGGTATGATCCAGGCAGAGATGTCTGAGCTTAACTTTGGATTTGCAAAAGAGAGGTTTTAAACTGGTCTAAATCCATGGAAGATCTCACAGATCTTTGGAGCTACCTACCTACCTACTTCCGCTTCCGGTCAGTAACAAGATGGTGCCTGTGCTTGGCTTAGCCGCAGTCACCGGCCACTTTTTCAAACTTTTCTCCACTAACCTCCTCTTTTCCACCTTGCTCCTGCCTGTGATCCTCTTCAGTAGTATCCCTACTACCATCTCCTATGATCGCCAGACTCTTTTGTCCTTCCGTTCGTTCACAATCGCCCAAGATGCACCGAGAACATACCTCCCTGTTTGTTTACCTGAGTGGCGCACTGGCCCGGAGCCAAACACCGATTCCTACCAGGGCGCCTCCAGCGAAGTTTATCCGGTCCCGCAAAAACCATCAGAGGAAAAGAGGTAAACGAGCAGGAATCCAGGTGAGAATAAGACTTCTCTTAAAGTGTGGTTTATCTAGTAAACATCGGCGTGATCTTCTAGCTTCTTGTCCTTTGGCGACCTGAACGCCACTTCCACATTCCCGCCAGGCCGCGTTGCGGCGCGGTTTCTCCGTCCAAATTTTTTAAAGTCGGTTTATCCTCATTCTTCAGTGGTTTCTCCTCCTGTTCCCTCCATAAGTGTTTTTCATAAACATCGTGGATCTAACCCTGCTAATTTACGTCCACTAACTCCAGCTGTTTCTGTAGTTTCTGATTCCTCCACCTCACTCAGCATGGCTCCATTAAATACCCGCTCTGTTAACAATAAGACCTTCCTGCTCAATGATCTAATTCTCTCTAAAAACCTGGATTTTCTGTTTCTGACTGAAGTTTGGCAGCAAACATCTGATTATTCTGGTCTGACTGAACTCTGCCCGAGTGGTTATTCTTTTCTTAGCCAGCCCCGGGGTTCTGGTCGTGGTGGAGGCCTAGCTGTTGTTTTCAGAGACCATCTTCCATGTAGCTCTACAACCTCTGGTCACTTTGCTTCCTTTGAACTGCAGCTGATTAAAGTCGGGCGTAAGGACCCGTTCTACTGTGCTGTGGTCTATCATCCACCTGGTTCAAACAGTTTTTTCCTTCAGGAGTTTAGTGACTTTCTATCCTCCACTCTGAAGCTGTCCAGACTGGTGATTGTTGGTGACTTTAACATCCACGTTGATGATCCCTCTGATCACTTTGCCATGAATTTCTCCAGCCTTATGGACTCCTTCAGCTTTACCCAGGATGTTTCTGGCCCCACACACACCAGGGGGCACACTCTAGACCTTGTTTTTACCCTGAGTCTAAATGCTGACAGTGTTTGTCCTGAGGACGTTTATATTTCTGATCACAATTGCATTTTCTTTAACTTGTCAGTTTCTGCATCCTCACCTCCGGCTTGCTATATGGCTAGTTCTCGTTTTCTTAATGAGAGCACAGCTAGAAATTTTTCTGCTGCTTTTGATCCATCCTGTTCTTCTGACAACGACTCAGATTCCTTAACTTCTCAGTTTAACGAGCACTGCCTCTACATTCTGGACAACATCTGTCCTGTCAGAACCAGATCAGTTCCTGCAGTGAACCCTACTCCCTGGTTTAATGACAGCCTTCGCAGCCTGAAGCACCAATGCAGAAAAATTGAGCGTTTGTGGAAGAAAACCCATCTCCACGTCCATCTGCTGCACCTAAAGGATCTTCTGACATCCTTTAACTCTGCAGTCAGAGACGCTAAGGTTTCCTGTTTCTCCAACCTGGTGTCCCAGAGCAAAGGGAACCCCAAGGTTCTGTTTAACACCATCAGCAGCATTGTCTCTCCTGCCTCTCCTACAGCCTCCATCCACTCTGTTGCAGACTGTGAGAAGTTTCTGTCTTTCTTTGTGGACAAAGTCAATAAGGTTAGATCTAGCATCTCTCCTTCAGCCTTATCGCCGCCTCTCCCGACTCCAACCAGGCCCATAATCCTAGATAGCTTTGCTCCTGTTTCTTTGCCTGAGTTAACCAAACTAGTTAACTCTATGAAGACCTCTGCATGCCCCCTCGACATCTTACCCTCATCTTTGTTTAAAAGTGCTTTTCAGTCCATCGGTCCCAGCGTGCTCTCTATAATTAATTCTTCTCTGGTCTCTGGTCAGGTCCCTGCTTACTTTAAGAACGCTGTAATCCACCCGCTTCTTAAAAAACCGAGTCTTGACGCCTCTCTCCATAGCAGCTTCAGACCAATCTCTAAACTTCCGTTCATCTCCAAGATCTTGGAAAAGGTTGTGGCTGAACAACTCACAGCTGCTCTTGATGAACATAACATCTATGATAGCTTCCAGTCAGGTTTTTGTAGAGCTCATTCTACTGAAACCGCTCTTCTTAGGGTCTCTAATGACCTTCTGACCCACAGTGATGCAGGGGACTGTTCTGTTCTGGTCCTGCTGGACCTGACTGCAGCCTTTGACACTGTTGACCATCACCTGCTACTGGAGAGGCTGAGAAACTGGGTAGGCCTATCAGGAACTGCCCTGGAGTGGTACTCCTCTTATCTTTCTGAGCGTTCCTTTTCCCACAAGGTTCTGTGCTGGGGCCTCTGCTCTTCCTCCTCTATCTGCTCCCTCTTCAGCACATCCTGAGCTCCTTCAAAGGAATCCCCTACCATCTTTATGCAGATGACATCCAACTGTACATCTCCTTTAAGCCCCATGAGAGGTCTAAGCTGCAGATGTTACACACCTGCTTAGACACTCAAAACCTGGATGGCTGGGAGCTTTCTTCAGCTGAATGAAGATAAGACTGAGATCCTCATATGTGCCCCAGACAAGCTGGTTCCCAAAGTCAGAGACTCTCTTGGTCAGCTTGCTTCCCCCACCAAACCTTCAGTCGGGAATCTTGGTGTGACCTTTGACCCAGCTCTCACCCTGGATTCTCATGTCAGTTCTCTTGTTCGCTCTTCCTTCTTCCATCTCAGGAACATTGCTAAGCTGAGTCCCATTCTGTCCCGCTCTGAACTTGAGACAGTTATCCACACCTTCATCTCCTCACGCTTAGACTACTGTAACTCTCTTTTCACGTGTCTGAGCAGAACCTCCCTGAACCGTCTACAGGTGGTTCAGAATGCCTGTGCTCGGCTTCTGACCAAGTCCTCCAAATACACCCACATCACCCCGCTTCTCCTCCAGCTTCACTGGCTGCCAGTCAACTTCAGGGTCCATTTCAAGATCCTGGTTCTGGTCTATAGGGCCTTACACAGACAAGCACCATCTTACATTGGTGATCTTCTTAGTCCCTACACCCCCAGCAGGTCCCTGAGGTCCAGTGATCAAAGCCTACTGGTTGTGCAGCACCAGGCTAAAGACCAAAGGTGACAGATAATTTGCTGCTGTGGCCCCCAGACTCAGGAACTCTCTCCCCCTGAGCCTGAGATCAGTGGACTCAGTGGTCTCCTTTAAAAAGCAGCTGAAGACACTTTAAGCTGGCTTTTGTATGACCTTCTTCACCACTCTCTCTTTATTCTGCTCTCCCCACCTATTCCACCGTCCTCAGGATCCACTGATTTCCCTCTTTCCCGTTTACTCTCTCTCTTTCTTAACATTTTTTATCACAATTGTCAAATTTTTTGCTCATTTTAAATACATTTTTAACCATTTTCTAAATTCTTTTAACTATTTTTACATTTTTTGTTTTTGTCAAGAGCTTTCTTCTTCTTCTTCTTCTTCTTCTTCTTCTTCTTCTTCTTCTTCTTCTTCTTCTTCTTCTTCTTCTTCTTCTTCTTCTTCTTCCTGCATCAAAAACGCTTTGGAAGTGTACCAAAAAGAATTGATATTCCAAAAGAAAAATGATGATCATGACTAGTTGATCTGACTGGAATGTATCCTATATTCATCCAATTTCAATAGCTGAATAATCAAAATGTTCTATTAAAGTTAACAGTGGTGAAAACTGATTTTACAGGACATTGTTTCCCCACTTTTGCAGAAAACTTAAGCATGGGCCTCCAATCCAACATTTATTCTAAGGTTTTTATTCCTGGTTTTTATAGTAAGGATTCGTGCCAATTTAATTACAATATCCATGACAGAATTTGACTTATAAGTGTCAGTCATGTCAGGAAACACACCCATTCCCCTCCGTACATGTTTATTCCCTTTCAATGTGTTAGTCAACACGTCTGACGAGAGCTCTTCTGATTGGAAGGGTATAAAAATCTCTCCGGTGACTAAGAAAAACTATCATTACATCAGTACAAGTGGGAGTATAATGAACCTTTTCACCTCCATTAAACTTGAAAATTGGTTGTCGAGGCTTTTATTCCCCAAACTTAATTTTGCCGGTGCTTTTTGTAGCAGGTGAGAGAATCCTAAATCGCTTTGTGTGTTTTATTTGGACCACACAGTTTAATTTTAGTGATTTCTACACTCCTGATTTGATAGCGCGAGCTGGAATTGGGGTTATACTGTGGTCATATTCTATACGAGCCCAATATGAACTATCTTTTGAAGAAAAGAATATATATATATATATATATATATATATATATATATATATATATATATATTGTTCCTCCCACTCTCCCTCTTCCTTCCTATCGAAGCAAGAGCACAATGGGACAAATGGAGCTTTGGCAGGATTTAGAAACATAAACGTACTGTAGGAGGGCTTCAGCTCCTTGGGGGCCCCAGGTTTTCTTTATGAACGCAAAACAATATATGCGAAGTGTTACAGAGGGAGGGCTGCAATCATCAAAGGCACCTCGTACTTGAGCTTGTTTCCCTTGGTTTTCCTCCTTCTTCTGTTCTGACCTGACATGGATTAATTACAGCTCGGCACAATTTACACCCTGCTGGAACTGTGGCAGAGAATAAAGAATGGTTGAAATGTGAGTCCGGTGACAGGGCGTTAGGATGCTGAATTGCTTTGTGGCTGCACATGCTTCGTGTCTATTGCTTTTGCAGGCAGCATGTTTACGAGGCCTGACTCGAAAGGTGAACTCCCAGGTCTCGTAGAGGAAAAAGTGGCCTCGCTTGGATCAAGAGAGGCGCAGTGTTTTATGGACTTGCTGGATCTGGTCCACTTTGGTCCATCACATGATGCGAACTGATCAAATCACCTTATCAGCAAGTTTCACCATGCATCCTAAATTAGACATCCAACATGGAAAAAAATGCTGCGTGTTGAATAAGAGCAATTGTGCAAGCTTATTTGGAAAGGGAGCGTTAGCAGAAATCCTCTGGTGCCAGTCTGACGCTGCCTTGGAGGTGTCAGGAGCAACTGTGGGTGCCCCCGCCAGCTGTCCTGACTGCCCTGCCTGTGAATGGTCCTTTTGTCAAAGGTGGAAGTGAGGACACTTAAACAGGCAGCAATTAACGCCAACTAAAATTAGAACACATGACCCTGTGCATCTGGCGACAAAAAAAAAACAACTGTTCTTTTCAACCCAATGATTAAAAAAAAGTCTAATGATGACATGGTTATGAACTGAGTCATGTAAATGAGGCCAACTGCACTCCAGAGTCCACAGTTTTAGGGTCCGAGCAGCCACCACATCCACCCTGATGAACTATAAAAAAGCAAGCTAGGAAAGGAACGTATCTTGGTTTAAAAGTGACCGATGGCACTGAAAGGCAGAGTGAAAGGTCATGCTGCCCAGAGGTAGCTTGGGAGAATCACAGTTCCACCTTCATCTGACCGCACACGCCTTTATTTTTAAATTTAGACAGCAGATATCACTCTTATTACACTTTTAGAAAATGTCAGCTGGAGGTTCTCTGTTGTTTATCACAGTAAAGCCAAAGTGTACATCTATTTGCCCTCAAACAAATAGGTGCTAAAGATAAAATGTGTCACAGTTCCTCTAAATTTAACAGAGTAACACTGACCATATCATATTTCATACACCTAAGTTTGCAAATAAAAGTGATATTTCTTTAATAGTATTAGTGCTTTCTTCAAAAAACTGCTTTATTTAATCTTCAGCCCTCTAGAGGAACTGTAGACAGTAAATGCCTATTATAATACTGAAAAACTACATTGAATTGTTATTGTACTTATTACATATAAGATGTTTAAAAAATAGGTCTTGTTTATTATCTCGTGTATCTGGTTTTAAAGTAACACTAAACAGTTTCCTGGTCCTCTTCCCTTCTGGTTAAAAGTGGAATTACAACTGTCGTAAACAACCCTGCTGCAGCCTGCTGTAGCTAGCACTAACGATGAGCTAACACTAACATGAGCTAACTCATATCCAACCATGAAGTAAAAAGATCCACACTGATAGACAAACAGTTCCAGTGGCAGCAAAGCCAGGTCACCATCAGCCTGTGATTTTGTAGCCTCCTTTAGCTCCCTCAAACTTGTCTAGGCTGCACCAATGGTTCACTCTGGTTTTAGCTTGCTGCTTCACCTCTAAAGACATTAGCCTCTTACTTTTACTTGGCTAACATCTGCACTGACTCTGTTTGCACAACAATAGGTGCGTTTCCATTACTGGAACTTCAAGATAGATTTACAGGAACCTCCCAACATGCGCCTGTCTCCACTTGACCAGTCCAGCTCTGGATCGTTTTCAGGAAACGTCTGAGTACCTGATCAGGGGTAGGTACTCGGAGTGGCCCGGTAAATGGCCCAGTGCAGTTGGTGTGCGGTAACGCTGCCGATTGGTTGTAACACAGTCGAAAATGATGTTTTGTTCACTGCTTTTGGCATATTTCACATTTTTTTGCGCCAATCGATGACGTAACGCACAACGCAGAGGTCACGATGTGATGATATGTATCAGTAAATTCCTTACAGGGCCAATATGTAAATGGAGACACGACAGCTAAGAAGATTGGGCCTTCCAATCTCCAGATCAGGTAGTTGAGATGTTCTTTGCTGTTTCCTGGACGCTAAACCACCAACAGCCTTCCATATCTTGAATCAAGATGGGTGAGTCCATGAATGTTAAGTGACAGTGTGACGTAGATCTGTCAGGATTTTCTAATCCAAGAGTTTTTTCTATCAGAAGCTAATGCAGGAGATTGATGTAGGAGACTCTTTTCATGTTCAGCCTGAAATAAAAAATCAGACCAATCATAATCAGAAATAATAATTAAAAATGTTTTTTTCAGTGTTCCACACTTTTAAAGAAATTGGTTAAAGTGTTAAAAACAGCTTAATGTTGCTTTAAAGCAGGGGTGTCGAATTCAAATTCACGCTGGGCCAAAATGAAAAACTGGGAAGAAGTGGCGAGCCAAACTCAATATGTTTTAAAACGTAATGATAAACGTGC
Organism: Nothobranchius furzeri; assembly: GCF_043380555.1. NCBI lineage: Eukaryota > Metazoa > Chordata > Actinopteri > Cyprinodontiformes > Nothobranchiidae > Nothobranchius > Nothobranchius furzeri. The sequence continues at coordinate 71,015,290 of NC_091742.1, read as the reverse complement.
ACATTTTCCTTCATCTACAGATATGAACGGCTGAACCTTTTCATTTGGAAACAAACTTCTTTTTGCAGTAACACTGAATGTGGAATAACCAAATTACACACGAGCAAGTCGATTTTAAACAAAGCACACATCAGTGGTGTTCGTTACTTATATCTCTTTTTTTTAATATTTTATTCCTTAAAATCTATATATTCAGCATTTCTTCCTTTTTTTATCTTTTTAATCTTTTAAGTGTTTCTATTTTAAGTTTTTTTTTTTTACTCTCCTTTGTTGCTCCTGTAATGAATGTTATTGCTGCAGTGACACCAAGTTTTCCCCACTGAGCAACAATTAAGGGATTTTCTACTTTATTTCTATTCTTCTATCTGTAATCTGTCCTGTTTTAAGTAGGTGAAATCTTTTTTCACAGGCCAACAACATCAATAAAAACTAGTAACTCTCTTAAATGAAAATGCAATATATCACCTATTAACTTTCATGCTGTGGAGCAGAAAAGGTTAATAAAAGCAAAATAATTCAATCCCAGTTTTCTCCACTCTGATTTCCTGTGATGCTCACCTGTTCCAGCCAGACCTGCATCTGTGGGGTTGGGCTCTGAGCTGAGGAAGGAGTTAATCAGTGAGAAACAGTTGCTCACACAGGTTTGTGCTGCTGGACATGGAGAGCATCTGGACCACGCAGTTGCGTCGGGGAGGGGGATAAAAGCTGCAGCAGCCACAGAGTCATGTGACTTGAACTGGAGTTAAATCATGTGGGTCTGGAATTTGGTCGATGTGCTTTCTATGTCAGCAGCAAACAGATTACTGAGCTGTTAAAATCCATTTCTGGGCTTCAAAGTCGGCTAATTGCTATGTAAACTCGGCGCTGAGTAAGAGGAGTGTTTTCAGTTTGTCCGAGGCAGAGGAGGTAATGCTGCAGACGCTGATGCTAGTAGCATGGACGCTAATGATTGTAAACATACTGGTTTTTCTGCTTGAAGCATCAACATGTTCCATCTTTGTTGAAACCCCCTTCCTTCTGCATCAGTCTTTCTCTTCCTGGACATGTTGGGATAATGTGTGGACAGTTATTTTCACTTGTTGCATTAATTAAACACGGAAGTGGATACACTGCGACCTAGTGGCGAGTCACTGCACTGGGAACACAATCGCTTTGAAGCAGCATAGTCTTTATTTCAAGACACTTGAATCTCTCGCGGGCCACATAAAATGATGTGGCGAGCCACATTTGGCCCGTGGGCCTTGTATCTGGCACATGTGCTTTAAAGGGTCATGTTAATATCAACCAACTAACCAACCAATCAGTCAGTCAATCATTGTTCAATCAATAATCAGTCGTTAATCTGTCATAGGTATGATTATTTAAAATAGAAGCAATTCTCCTTTTGAACTGTATCTTCCCATGAAGTTTTAAGACCAGATCAAACCTGAGCATTGGTCTCAAAAAGTTGTGGCAATATGATAGTTACCTAGTCTGAGTTGATAATGTGATGAGCCAGAGTTATTATGGTCGTCGTCCTCTTGATTTCTTTTGACTTAAGCAATCACAACAAGTACATTCACAAAGCCAATGAAGCAAATAAGGGGATGACATTGTTAAATGGTAAATGGAGTGTATTTGTATAGCGTCATCTAGTCACCCTTGCTCACACACATTCACATGCTGGTTAAGCAATACCTTGCAACTTTTGTTACTGAGGAGTCTGAAACACTGATCAGAAATCATACAGCTACTACGATTTCACTGTTTGTTCATTTGCTTGATTCTTCATTATACACAGATCAAATAGAGCTTGTTTTTACCTTTGCTCTGTGTATAATGAAGAACCACAAAAAAATTTAATTGGATGCAAAACAAAGAACAAACGTAACAAAGACACAGCTACTACATTTTACACGTTTAAATGCAACTGAATCCAAAAGGGTTCAGATGACGTCCAGTTGCCTTCATTTGAACCCTTTTAGAATACCATCACCTGGATGACTGAGAACCTTCACCAGCTTAAATGCAGAGGTGTGACCAAGTCACTGCTTTGAAAGCAGAGGTGGAAAGAGTACTAAAATTTCCTACTTAAGTACGAGTACCAATACTTTGATAATTTTTTACTCAATTACAAGTAAAAGTACTTGCCTAAATTTTTACTTAAGTAAAAGTAAAAAGTATCGTAAACAAAATGTACTCAAAGTAAAAGTTACTTAGTTACATTTTTGTCAGCGTAAGGATGGCTACATCTAAGCAGTGCTAAATCACAACGCCAGTTCACAATTAGCTTGTGTATGTGCGCGCACACACATACACACACGCTCAGCTTGAAGGAGAGATTTCTATCCAATCAGTGAGAACAGGATGTGCACATTGATTGGACGAGGTTTTTCTAGGATGGTAAGTTTCAATTGTGATTAAAATTATTCTTTATTTTGAGAAAAAATAATTTTTTAAGATGCCATCAGCATGTGAGGTATCTCAATGTTTTCATGACAAAACTCTAACATGAGACTGTGCTCTAACCTGTCACATAATATAACAAGCCTAATGCAGTCAAACATTTCAGATGGACCGTATGACAGCTGTTAAGGCTGGCCCTGCCCTACTTTACCTCTACATTACAGTTCCTTTATTCGTGTCCATCCTAGAGCTCCTCTCTGGCCTTCATGCTTATTTAGAGCAGCTGATTTTTAAAGCTAGCAGAGTTCATCCTTGGTGGTGGGTTCACTCACTCATTTAACCCTTCACCACTGAAATCAGTGTGTTCATTCCAATCCTCCTAAATAATCCTCCAATCATCCAACTGGAATCCTTAAGGGTCCCGTAACATCTATCCTGTCAGAACAGGCCTTGGGAGCCCAGGTGTTACTAGAACTAATGGTGTCTCCTCACCAGCGTGAGCCTCCAAACTGTGAAGGTTGGTCTCCAAACATGAACTTTAAATTCATGCATTTATCTCCTCTTGTAACACTTTAACATGTTTTAAAAGGCTTGTATCATGATAAGTTACACCTCCCAGACCAAAGATAAGATAAAACATTATCATAAACACTGCAGAGACGTCATTATTTATGAAATATGTTATTTTCCTGAGACATTACTTCAGCCAAGATATAGGACTGCATGGATTTGATGAAACCATGCTGCCTTATGCAGTCCTATATGTGTAACACACACACACACACACACACACACACACACACACACACACACACACACACACACACACACACACACCATGACTACTTTAACTACACTGAACTGCTTTAGTAATAATTTAATCTCTTATTCTGGAGTAAAATAAAGAAACACGCTAAATCATCACATATCTGTGGCATCAAGAAGCAACTTCTGAGTTCAAACACAGGGATGGAGCACAATGTTTACACCTGAACAGTATCAGGATGTTTTAACTCATAGAGGCCTGCAGGTCTTCTGTTTTATGAGCAGAGCGCTGAGAATCGGCTTGTTATGAGCGCTAAACGTTATTTTGCAGCTGCCGTGCGGAGCGGTAGAGAAACACATTTCAAACACGGAACCGAGTCTGGCTACCGAACCGAGTTCTGATGACGTCACAACGGTGCGCGAAGGTGTGGGATACAACACACAGGAGCGAAGGGAGAGAGGAGGTAAACAGCGAGTTGAGGAACTGAACCGATGTCTTTGAGCTAAAGTGTACACCCCCCCCCCACCCCCCCACGGTTTAGACGCCGCGCTCATGCAGGTGTCTCTTTCCGTTCCAACGCTGCTTCACGTAATATTTTTAATTTATTAAGCCTATAATTTATTTTTACTCAGTAACGGATATGATTTAAAATGTAGCGAATTACAATTCTTTTTTAAAAACTTACTCAAGTAAAAGTAAAAGTACAGCTTTTAAAAACGACTTAAAAAGTATAAATTTACAAAAAACGCTACTCAATTACAGTAACGTGAGTAAATGTAATTCTTTACTTTCCACCTCTGTTTGCAAGTCACAAGTCTGTCCAGTCAAGTCTTGAGTCAAGTCCAAGTCAAAGACAAGCAAGTCCAAGTCCAAAGTCAATGATGTGGAAGTCCAAGTCCTTAACTTTGAATTTTCAAGTCATAATCAAGTCATCTGTCCAACTTCAATTTAAATAAAGCTTCATTTATTTGCTCAAACAAGCAGAAAGAGCAGCTGAAACTGATTCTAAACAAAGTGCTGCTGCATTTAGCAGAACAAGATCAAACTCAGAACAAAGAATTATTTATGATTTATGTCCATGTCGTCCCACTTTTGTGCTACAATATCAAATATGCTCAAGTCATCATCAAGTCAACAGATTCAAGTCGCAAGTCATTGGCGTTCAAGTCCGAGTCAAGTCATAAGTCTTTATAGAATTTATCAAGTCAAGTCAAAAGTCATTTAAAAAATGACTCGAGTCCAAGTCATGTGACTTGAGACCACACCTCTGCTTAAATGCAACTTCAACTTAGCTTTACATTTACGTTCTTAATGACTTGCACTGATTGTACCATCCATGAGCTTGAAAAACAAACTTGCTTGCAGACTCTGCTGCTTTTACAGATTTTAAATGGATGGACATTTGAAATGACAGAAAAACACCTCATGCAATGGGTGTTGTGGCATTATTTTTGGCACTTGCTGCTGTTTGTGGAGTCAGAAACAGCAGGCATATATTCACATTATTGGCTCCAGGACTAAAATGCTGACAGCTGCTGGACGCCTGCTTTGAAAAGCCCCTTCTTTTGAAACTTGACAGATAACATCCGAGAATGCTGCGCTTATATCAAGCAATTATAAAAACCAACACCCAGTCCTTGTGTGCTAAACAATAGTGAAGAACCAAACAGGTCCGGCACACTTAGCTGTAATCCTTTATCTGATAAAAGATGTTATGAATCCCTTCAGCTCAGACTCCTTTCACCATTTCACGTTCATTCCAAGTCTTTGATTTTTTTCCCCCCTTTAATTGTGACTTTCTCTCTCTCCATATGTCTGTAATCTTTTCTCTCGTTTCCCTGCTCAGCTGACTGATATAAATTAAATGAATTATGGTGGTGTGGCAGGCAGCGTGGTGCAGCTTGTGCGTGCAATAAACAAGATGCTCACCAAATTGAAAAGAGGGGAGTTTCCCCCTGCTGTGCATTCAAATTGCTGCGTGCGTTTTGACAGGCTGCTGTCGAGCACGTCTGTAAAATGGGACACTTCCAAAACACTGTTTGTTTGTGTCCATTTGTGAGCGAGATGTCTTTGCGTTTGTCCGTGGCTTATCATCATCTTCCTCTATGCTTGATATCATGCAGCTGCATCATTAGTGTCTTGAACTCCTGTCAGGATCTATTGGTCTTCAGTGTTTTTTGTTTCCTTGGTTGTCGTTGCTTAAACCAGCAATCAAGCTGAATATAATTATCTACAGCCATACTGGTAATACATGGATCTAATTTATTCAAATGCATTTGTTGTGTCTATTCATCAGAAATAAATATTTTTTAAACCCTCCAGTAGAAGATCACAAAAGACAATTTCAGTCAGAAAATATATATGCATATTTATGAAGTTGTTCATTCAAAATATGCATAAAACTATTAAAATAACCACAGATAATAATATACAGTCAAGTGCAGTTCCCAAAGTATGCCACAAAATGATGTGTTTTTGGCCTTCAGATGATTTCCAGTAATGAAATAAGACTTAAAATGAATTCCAAGCACATTTTCACTACAATTAACATAAAAGCAAAAACAGCTACAAATTGATTTCAGTAATAAGATGGAAGTTGAAATTTAGTGTGTTTTTATTACACCCTCATTTATTTAACTTTTTAAAGTTTTTAACGTTTGCATAGTTCAACTAGTAATAATTGCAAGTCTCTGCCAGTGTGGGTCAAAAACTAACAAGACCAGGACTCACTGGTTAAAGGGACACTAAAGCCTGATTTATACTCCTCCATCAGCTCCGCAACCGAGAGACGCACACGGAGTGTCAGAAAGGTTATCACATGTGGACTTCTGCACCGGCAGCAGAGCGTTGCAAAGCAATTCCCTGCCAGGACAACAGAGGGCGTAGTGCTTGTTGAGTTCAGCTGATCGCCTTCTAATTTGCACTCCCCAAATCACGAGGTGAACAAGCATATGGGCTTGTGCGAGTTGAGCAGCGCCTCGGCTGGAAAATAGACGAGAGCAGATGGATGCAGCAGGGGGAGTGGCTGAAAGTCGACGTTTAAGTCGGACGGATTACTCTACATGTGTAGCTCACGAGTGACGATGGATGAAGATATCGCGTTAGCGTTCATACTTGCTTAATTTGTAGTTCTAATTTTGGTGCCTGTTAGCAACCGAAACACATCCTCACGTGCTTGTGGATATCATATATTGTACATGAAGATTTGACTGTAATAATAAGTAAAGGTTATCAGCTGTAGTTTTAAGCCGGGCGTACACTGTGCGACTTTTTCACTTTTTTGAGCCGATTTTCCACTCGTGCGAGAATCCACAAGATCGGGGCGAGTTTTGCGCTGAGCGTCGTGTAGTGTACAGGGGGTTACGAGAGGCGATTAACACCACGTGGCCAGCTGCCAATCAGCAGTCGTGAGGTCGCACGGACTTCTGACGTGGTAATATTTCGCTCGTCCCTCGTGAGGGTATCGCACTGTTGAAGCGGCGCTGCGAGCAGCTGCGACCCAAAATGTATCAGAACCGCTCACGGCGCATGCGCAATCCTGCATCAACGCCGCTCGCTCGCTATTTCCCTAATAACACACGCTGTTTGTTTTTGTTTCTACACGTTTTTTTACTCACAAAGATTTTCAAGAAAGCGTGTTTGTCGTGTTCATGTCAAATTAAACTGATCACAAAACACAGATTTACTTTCTTTATTTCGTTTTACTCATCCAACCCCCATAAATCCCTGTGTGTCCTCCTGCAGCACTCCCGAAGGACAACAGGCAAGACAAGACAAAAAAGTCTGACGTGTTGAGTAAAAACTGCTATTTTTAGCATGTTTTTAGGGCCGACGTGTTGCTACCAGACGTGCAGTGTGAGCAGTCAGATCGAGAACTGGGTCATGCAGTGTGAGCACATGACTCGTGAGATCTGCTCTGCGAGAAAGTCGTACAGTTTGAGCTGAAGCTGAACGCTGCGAGTGAAAAAGTCGCACAGTGTACGCCCGACTTAAGTGTGCTTGTAGGAAACGTGACAAAATAACACAAAACACATTTCTCTTTATGGCCCATATAGTTGTCATCATCAATGTTACATGAATACTTATGACCAACTAATATTTCATGTTCTACCACCGGATGTTTGGATCAGAATGTGAACCAATCAGATCTTAGATCAGGTGAGAGCCAGGCGTTTCCCGTCATCCCCTAGGTTTTGCAGCCGGTGGAGAGCAACTGCAGCGCCTTGCTCCAAAATCTGAGGCCGCCTTGATCTCACGAGGTTATCGTTGCCTACGTATGCATGATGTCAGAGCAAGTCGGCGTCAAGTCGGACACAAATCTAACCGGCGTGCACTGAGCGCCGATGACCGGTGATCTAATCTGCTCAGAACTGGCTGAACTCGAACACGGCCTATGTTTATGCTGACCCCATGCTCTGGAATTCACTTCCCATTACAGTCAGGTAGGCATCCCCTAGCTGTATTTAAATCTTGTTTAAATACCAACTTTTATGGCTTGGCCTTTAGCCTTTAGCCAGTGACTTGTTTATTGTTTTCATTTTTTTTATTGTTTTTACTGATTTTATTTGATTTTACTGTTTTGCATTGATGGTTTTACTTTCATTGTTTTTTCTGTCTTATTTTGTTTTAATGAAGCTGCCTGTGCAGCACTTTGGTCAGCTCTCGCACTGTATCATAGATGTGCTACATGAATGAAGTCGTTTGGTAAAAACACGCAGGAAGCATGCTGGAAGCAGACTGCAGAGCCAGGCATGTTAGCTCAATTTTTTTTTTCAAGTCTAAAAGATGGCAGCCCACTACTCTGAAGTTGCAAGTGAGGCATTCTGAGGCTGTGGGGCTCTGAGTGACATTTCGTTAACCCTGTAAAGGGCTATTTTAGCACATACTGGCTCAAGAAAATGATTTAATATATGAAAACGTATCACCGTATCCCTGTAAGTGCGGAGTGACACTTGACCCTCTTCTTTTGGCAAGTCTCTCCACTTAATCTTGATGTTTTTACCTAAAGAGGAGAAATAAATGCAGCGTTTTTCTCCTGAACAAGTAATTGTGCTACATTATGGCTATGATGCATTTCTTGATTCTATCCACCATATATTAAAAAAAAAAGATAAACACATAGGCAAATAGCTCTCACATGATCTCCTGTTGTGAAAAGTGTTGCACAAATGCGCAACTACTCCACCACCGCCCACCCCCATGCAGCCTCTATTTTCCCCAGGATTCCTGAACGCCAAACAGGCAAGAAAAATGACCAGCATGCTCTCGTTATTCCCTAGAGAAGTAGGGCCTGCACATAGGGATGCAGCTATTACTTATCATCATCAAAAAGTGCTTGTTTGGTGATAATAAGGGCCTGGGATAGATATCTCAGCTAAAGCGAGGTGGTGGAAGAGAAGGAGGTTGGGGGGGGGTACTATCTGAAGTAGCAACCAAGGAATCCTTCCTCTGCTTACTCAAGCACTTTCTGTCTCTCTGTAAAACGAAGGGCCAGCTCTAAGACCCAGCTTAGCCCCGAAATAGGAGAAAGATAGGAAAACCTGCTATTAGCCGTGGTTAGAAGGACAAAATAAGATAAAGAGTAACGGAAAACAAGTTCAAATGTGCTTACAGTGCAGGAGACAATCGCCAGGGAAAATGGGAAAAGGGTATATTAAAGTATTAGTCTGCAGCTCATTGTTTTTATCGAACACGCTCGTCCACGATGGTAAACATGAAAGCAATATTGCCAAACGCCCAGAAGCTGTTGATTTGGGAGGCCTGCCTTGGAGGATGTAGGAGGAAGTGAGTAAAAAAATCTTCACAGGAAGCAAGTTATTTGTGTATTCTATCAGCGTGCTTTTTGTCTCTGCAGTATTCAAGTAGAAGCATGGTCATATTACTAATGGGAACATTCAGCCCAAAGAAAACGTCTCGGCACACAAATTTCCTTCCACTTTTATTTTTTACTGTTGGTCAGAAGGACTGTGCTACCTGAAGAAAACAGATTAGATCATGAAACATAACTCATGTCAGGCTCTGTGGTGAGGAGGTTCATGCAATAAATAAATTCAGGTCAAATGTTACAATTCCTGCACGGGTCGTGTTCCTTAATAGCCCAATTGCGATGCAGGGTTAGCTGGCCTTATCTGTGAAAAGTTCTCACCGGCGTGGCCCCTTGCCTCCTTCTGCAAGCAGTTCACGTCCCTTGTTTGTTTTATCTATTGACATTCAGCTATTTGAGTTTGACATTAGGTTCATGACCACTTCAATTCACCTCCAGTTATCTGATGATTCCGTCGCTCACACTCCTATAATGTATTCTGAGCAGAGAAGGAGAGATGCATGCAGGGGGGAGAAAGCTACACGTCTCATCTGATTGCAAGGTCTACCGCTGATGAATAATGCCACTGTGGACATCTCGGCCATATCAAAGGGTGCTTTCCATCTTGCATGTCATTAATCTGAGAGGGTCGTTACTGTTAAAGCTACAATAGCAAATCTAGAAAACAAGCTAGCTTAAAGTAACAAAGTGTATTTTTACCGTTAATCTCTGGGAATATCCATCAAAACGTTGTTACAAATGAATAAAATTATGTCCAGTTGTTGAAAAATATTGGTGGCTTTGTGACATGTAACCATAAAAATTCGGTCTAAAGTACAGGGTGTGGGTCTCGTGTCTTTGGGGGACGCCATATTAGACGCCATGTTTCCTTCTGGCCGGTTTGGGGTCCTGTACCTGTTGATGATGTCACACTAGAAGAATGGCTGGGTGTGCGACTCATGGAAGTTATGTTACCACGTTCAAAAACATTTTAAGCAACACAAATTAAATAACAAAACTGAAACTCTTTCCAAAACCTATGTGAAAGAACAGAATCGAAAAAGAGATGCATTATATTCTGGTTGGGCGGCACTACCATAGTGAGGAAATATACAAACTACAGATCACCACACCCTCTATGAAATTAACTGAAGGAACATCAAAGTCTGAGCAGTCATGTTGAGGTTGCAGCTTTCTGCTCTACAGGTAACAACGTTTACCGTAAAGTTTATTAAACTAGCGACAGTTTCAGGGATATGGTGTAAAACAACCCTGAAATGTTTGCGCTGCTCCCTGGTGGCAGGAAACTACTCACTGCCACTTTAATGAATGTTTTCATGCCTCTTAACAACATAGAATAGCTATGGGTATATTATGGAGATATTAAAATAAAATAAAAATATTAAAGTGGCTCTCTTACATTTGTATACAAACTAATACAAAAAAGTAAAAATAAAAATAGTAAGGTTCAGACTGAAAGTAACTATTGCACCATCCAGTTTTCTGTCTCACCGAAACACCACACTTCCACACCTACCTGGGTCCTCCACTCATTATGCAATTGTACGTTTAGCAACAGAACACCATGTGTGAGAGGTTCTCTGCTCAATAACATCAGAGGAGAAACACCCAGCTGCTACCGCTTCAACTTTAGGACACACAGAGTCCCAAAAACAAAAACACCATCTGAAGTAATGGAGAGCAAAGATATTTGGACCAAGAAAACGGTGACTGGTGTTTAGCAATTTCTTGTTTACTCTGCCATTATGACTTTCTGGTTCTGGCGGATGTGTTGTTGAGATTATAGCTGACGGGAGGGGGGTGAGAGTTATGTGTTTGCATTTAAAAGCTAGCTTGTTTTGTAGATTTGCTATTGCAGCTTTAACGTAAAAAGTAGTTTTTCACCCTATTATTGAAATGAGATCTCATCATAACGGAACAATGTGCCAAAGTCAATAAAAGTAAATACTCGAGAAGTTTTTTGAAGAAAAAGTAAACAAATAAATAAATTGTATAAGTGAGAATAGGTGTTGAGAGAAATCCATTCCAAGACAAGCTGTTCTTAGCTTTGTTTCGTTCTTCCCCACTGGTCACAAGCGGTAAAGATATACCTGTAGGACGGGGAGGGGAAGACAAATTGAGGGAATGAAATAAATATCTATTTAAAAATAGCCTCTCAGCATGGCGAGGAGAGATTTGAAGATATTATCCTCAAAGGCTGCTGTGAGTGAGGCCGGCAGAAGGGAAAGCTGTCTACAGTGAAATATGAAAAGCACATACTCCCTGACAGCCTATGGCTTTTCCTGATACTGCCAACACCAGCCCACCGGAGTGATCCATGGACTCTTTGTGGAGACTTGTGATATAAATGCTGAGGGCTAGATGTTAAAGATCCTCAGCTCGCTGCATCCCCACCCTCCCTCGTCATCCTTTGCCATCGCCTAGCTTGCCGCATGTGGGGGGAATTTGTTATGTTCCCTCTCGTCCAAGTGCCTCGGAAATATCACAAAAGCGGACGGGGAGAAAGTCGACTGACTTGTCCTTGTCCCTTTTCAATTTGACAAGGCAAGCAGCCTTGGGGACTCTCCAGTCTATTTTCAAATTGACCATTTATAATCAGTTTTCCAAAGGAGGAAGAGAAGGGGCGGAGGAGTCAAGCTGGCCCTGTGTTGTTGTGGAAGGTCTAGAGCTGGGGGTTGGTAGATGATAATACAGTGGCGTGTTGTCAGATGTGTCAGCAGGTAAGATGAATGAAAAATAGGGACAGTGATGCATAAAGGAGAATGCACATTGGGGAACTGACCTCTATTCAAAAGTAAAATAATGAAAAGGAAATAAATCCATATCCTCGAATAAACATACGTACACAGCATTTCTTTGAAATATGCACCACCTCTCCGTGAACCCAAAGCGGGAAGCGGGAAAAGTTGCTCCGGTGGTGGCTGGAACCTTCGCAGAGAGAAGACACGCCCGTTGTCCATTTGTAGAAGGCAGCGTGGCTTGCATACATCAGCACCTGCAAGGTCAGGCCAGCTCGGGCGTACGGAGCGTGGCGAGGGTCCCATCCTGGGAGGTGTTACAGCGTTCTGTCACACTCCTTGCTCCATCACCACCACACCATGACATTTCCACAAGATAGCTCCTCTGAATTATGCGGCCCAGCAGAAGGGTAAGAAGAGAAAGGTGGAGGCACGGGGGGGGGCAGCTCATTTTCTGGGTGTCTGCTCCCGACCGAAAACCACCACTTGTTTCCATCAGCACCTTTTGCTGCTTATGCGACTCGGCATGCAGGGCAATAGGAAAGCAACTCAGCCAACTCGGTGCTCTTGATCTCTACGGGACATCTGCCTTTTTCTCTCTAAGGTATGATGACACAGTGTCACCTCTAACTGGCCCCCACCTTCTCTAAATTAATCCCAATTTGGACATCAAGCAAAGGGCCATCTGAAGGTGCAGGCAGCAGGTAATTGACATTCTCAGGTGCATGAGTTTTGTTTATGTAGCAACGCTGAGCCAAGGCCTTTCACTGTCCATGACAAGCAGACCCAGTTTGCATACACCGCTTGATTCGAGAGCTCTGCATGAGTGACTGCTCAGCAGCCCGTGGTCCCGTGGCATTTCAGCAGAGGACATTTCGGTAAAGATCGCCTCAGGTGTCAAGCGGCTTGGAAGGTGCAGGCAGCAGCTGGAGGTCGTTTGTCCAGCGCATTGATTTCACCGTGACCCTGTCGTTCTCTCTAACTATTGATCCATTCCCCAAGACCCCCGCACAATACCCCACTCCTCACCGGGGAATAGGAGCTGTGGCATCAGCATGGCCTTCACTTAAACAAAAGAGTGACAATTTTTCAATAGGATGTCTCACATCACTATATGAAATAGGCATTGCAATAGGCACTTATCCCCGAGGTCGTTCAAACCAAAGTCCATTTTGGTTATTGGGATTTCCGTGAATGAAGGGAAGAGAGGACTTTATAAACATGAAACGTGCTGGGAGCAGGAAATGACCGTAAGTCATTATGTGTGCTGGTACTCATTCGAGGAATACCCTTTCCTAAATGTATCCTAGGCAGATCTCCCGTGCCTTTTAGCATGTCACCCAGGGCCATGAATCACCATTACTGCACCTACATTTTTACCTGGGCACCTCTAAAGCTTTTTCATTACGATAAAAGGGAATCCAGGCAGTCACGTTTGGGAATGTGGAAGGGGTGGGAAGTGTTTGTGAAAGGGAGGGTCGGGGATTTGGGGTGGGTGGGTTAATTAGAATAACAACGGGGGCAGCCAAGGGAGGAAGATGAGGGGAAAGAAAAAAATAACTCCCATCATTGCAGGGCTGAGCTGTTCTCATTTGTTTCAATAAGCTAAATTGCTTCTCACGTCCTCTGGTGCCATTTGCATCGCATCCATTTTGAGCATGCCACTCGTCCTATTCTCCTCCTCCTCCTCCTCCCCTTCCATTCACTTTGCATGTGGAGGGCAAGACAACATCAATGGGGAATGCATTGATTTTCCCAGACACCAAAAGTATAAAAACATTAATGCGTCCTCACATTTTCTACTTGTGCTGGATAAGCTGTACATACATTATTACATGTCAATGCGTGTGGCACCAGTAGTAAAGATATTTCATACAGGTTTCTTAACTTTTTCTCAGTTTGTTGTTTCTTTGTTTGCAGATTCTAAGACAACAACACCACTTGTTGCATCATTCTTAACCATTTGTGTTTTCCTGTGATCTTGCCTTTAGAAACAAGCACAAAATAAGTTTTTAAATGTATGGGTCAGGGGCGGATTAAGGACTGAAGAAGATCCTGGGCTTAACACACGCGCGCGCGCACACACGTGACACGCACTAGTCAACATCATCGACCTATATACTCTATATATTTGTCTTGTACCACATAATTTTTAATCTGAAGCTACACATTCAGCATATTCAGGGCAGAGTATTGTTCCTGTTAGTGTTTAGTATGAGATGATAGTAAATATTCCCTTTCTTTCTCCATCAACGTTACCTGATAGTCAGCTAACTTTAGGCAAACCAGCAGCACAACAAATATTTTCAAATAAGACTCACAAACCTGAGTCAACACCAGTCTCATCAAAGCTGGGGTTCTGTTGTGGTACTTTTTGTCTAAAAAACATCCTTATGTCCATCTTCACACATGCGTTACAGGCAGAGTGTAGAAAAAACAGGCACCGCAGAAGAAGCCGGCTGCTGAAGGGCTTCTTCTTCAGTGGTGGAGGCTCATGCAGGCTGTATACAAACTACTGCCAGCTGCGCCCTCTCTGTTGGACTTTGGTACTGCATGTTACTTCCAAGTTTGAGACCCGGGGCTTTTCATTAAAGATTCGGGGCTTGAGCCCAAGTAGCCGGGCCTAACGCCATCCCTGGTATGGGTCAGAGAAAACCCGTTTTTTAGTTATTATTTCTTATTTTAATCAGTCATTCTGAGTTTTTCGTGCAGGCTGAACATGAAAATAGTCTCCTACACCTATATCCTGCATTAGCTTCTGATAGAAAAAGATGGTGAAACTCTAGGATTAGAAAATCCTGACAGATCTACGTCACACTCATCTTTCATATACTCACCCATCTTGACTCACAACAGGGAAAGCTGTTGTTGGTTTAGCATAGAGAAAATAGCAGAGAATGTCTCAACTAGTGGATGCTAACCGTTAGCATTAGCCACTCCACCACATGGCAGAACTCCTCCTCTTGTTGCCGTTAGCCAATCTGAAGCGAAAGGTCCGAATATCAGGAAATAGGACTCCAAATCATGTTGCCTGAAGCTCAACTCTGATGTGGCTCACTTATTTTTCCTGAAACCTGCGCACCAGAGCTTTTTTACCCAGAGAACAACTTAGAAAAAAATTAAATACACAGTGAGCAGCAGTTGTGACTGAAAAAAATCGTGTTGCTGTCAGAGGAGACTGGGCAGGCTAATTCTATTTGAATGAAAGGTGTGTGTGTGTGTGTGGGGGGGGGGGGGGGGGTTCCTAATTATAATAAATCTTGCAATTATAACTGTACGAGAACAAAAAAGATGGTTTTCATTCTCTTCCATTTTACCTGCAGTCTAAAATGGATTTCTGCAGCTGAAACACTGCATCTGCTTTCAAAGTTTTATGAAATTCCAAATTTTGGGGAAATTTTGAATAATTCAACTTCAAACATGAATGAAATCAAAATCCATTCTTCAGTGACTCCTGTCTTTTAATGATCTTCCTCTTCCGCATGGCGACAGCAGGGCATCAAGGCATTTTTCTGCTCCTCCTTTCATTGTCATTCTATCCGTGTAACAACTGATCCATCTCCCTGAGACTGCTGTCCTTGCTAAGCTGACTGACTCCAGTATTATTCACCGGCATGGTCAGTGAGCGCAGCTCTGCCCACTGGCATCTAACCAAGCCTTCAGTCAGGGTGGCATCTTTCTTGCCTCTTTCCCTGTCTGTCTGGCACAGCCACCCCAACTCCATCCCTTCTCTTTGGTGTAACACACTCATCTGGTTCCAACATACACACACCCTTCCCACACTCCCATCATCAGTCACCGTCAAGCCAGATAGCAGCAGCCGTCAGGCGTTTGAGTGACGACTGGACCCAGGACCCAAACGCTTGCATGACAATGGGCCTGTGGGTTGAGATAGAGAGACAAAAACTGCAACTCAGCCCCACACATGCACAACACAACATACCGGTGGGTCTTTATTGTTGGCTGTACAATTAGCTGTCAACCAGTGATGTAAAGATGTGCTGCACAATGCAGCCTAGCTGGTAACATCTAATTGAAAACTGCGTATCTGCTTCTACTCTTGGCAGAGCTACATAGCTTTTCATCAGAGACAACATAACACAAGGTTTGACCACAAATGTAGAGGAATAAAATGCAAGAGAAACTCGGAAAAATTACGACATGGTGGAAAAGTTAATTTTTTTATTTTAAAAAGTTTTATTTTACTATTTGAATTATTAATTTAATAATTCAACTTAAAAGGTGAAACTACAATGTGAGACAGACTCTTTCCATGCAAAGACGGATGTTTCAGTCTTTATTTGTTATAATTGTGATGATTATGGCTTACAGCTGATAAAAAACCCCACATTCAAAATCTCAATTACAATATTCTAGACTCAGTGTCTCTAACACTCTTATCAGCTAATGGATCCAGAACACCTGCAAAGGGCTCCTGATTCTTTAGATGGTCTCTCAGTCTAAGCTGAATTACTGACATTAATGGACTTTTGCACCATATTCTATTTTTCAAGTTTCCCTGTACAATGTGAGTCATAATTTGAATCCTTATGTTGTATTTTTGTATTAATCTTTGTATGGGAGCTTCATGCTTTTTGAGATTGTTTTGGCATTTTTCGGTTTTCTTCTGCTCTTGCATTGCCAAATATCCTTAACTGTTCAAGATCCTCACACACCCCTTACACCACTTGAATTGCACTCCTAGTTACTTCAAAAGTTGAAACTTGGATCTGGGAAAAACATCCAAAACCGCATTTGGCGTTCCAGCTAAAAATCAGAGAATGTTTCATATTTACTCAATTTTATCACGGAGGAGGCAGTGCTCATCTCTGCCTGCAGTCTGATGGCGAACGAAAGCACCAGAGTTTGTGCAGCGTGTGCTCTGACTGAATCTCTGTGTGTGTGTGTGTGTGTGTGTGTGTGTGTGTGTGTGTGTGTGTGTGTGTGTGTGTGTGTGTGTGTGTGTGTGTGTGTGTGTGTGTGTGTGTGTGTGTGTGTGTGTAGCACAGCTCCATGAGCAGCTCCAGTCACTGTGCCTCGTTATTGGCGCTATTTAAACCAATGTTGTTAAATTACTCACACCCACATGTGCACCCATGGGCCGTGGCTCCGCTGGAACACGTCTAACCTGTGACAGACGCACTCTGAACTCCAGATCTTCAGCGTGCTGTTAATAGCGCGGCGTGTTTAGAAAGCTAACCCACAGTCCCAATGTGCTAATATAAAAATGCTATAATACTCAAATGGTAGTGATGGGTCCAGCAACACTGACGCACCGGCACATGTATCTGGCTCATTAGAGCGACGTCACCGTGTCGGTGAGCATATCGTTTAGGAAGTAGTCACGTGACCAATACAGCTGCTGTGTTGCTCGTCAGTGACGCGTTGAACTGTGTTTAAATGCAGGAGCTTCTCCCTCTGTCAACAGGATGTTTCTGTCACAAGTACAACTTTTGAAGCTAAATTATTCCACTGTTACATCAAGGAGCCAGAAAGAAAATGCAAGATGGTTCATGAGGGATTATTTTGTTCTTATATCGACAAATAAGTTATTTGTTTTTATTTCCTTGTTTGATCCTGTTCCTCTCAGTTTCTGCTTGATCCATCAGAATGTAATTTCTAAATTATTCTTTTTAAATCATTCAAACTATTTTATGCAACGGCTGTAACGTTCAGCATTGGTCAGTTTTTCGGTACAGTTTGACCATTCAACATCTGGTCAAAAAGGAGACACAAGACTGCATGTGTTCCCTTTAATTTGGCCTGCCTTTATCCCATCAGCTGGAGCTCAGAGTCTCTGCAGCTCTGAACACAGATAACAACATGTCAACAATAACATTCTCTCCTCAAGGTCCAATCTTTCAGGTCTTCATGCCTCCATATAAGGAACACTCCAGCTCGGATCAGTTGCTTAATCAAGATTGATTTCCTGAATCAGATATGAACTTCTACAACTTATAAGCTAGATAATCATTAAACAAATGTTTGTTTATTGCTATTTATAATAATTATGAAATGTTTCATTAATCTGTGCCCAATGATTGAAGTGTGAAATGAATGTTATGTTATGATTACAGTGATTGAAATATGTTTCAGCATGTTTATATGACAAGGTCATAACCATTTGCACACACACAAGAACAAATAAGGTTAAGTTAAACTCGTGACACATAAATAGTCTTTTACCCCAGTCAGAGCCTCCGCATCAAAGACGGCATGTTTCTGAGTTTCTTGGAAACATTTCTCAAACCTGTCAACCTTTGGTTGGCTACACAAATCATAACATGAGAACATCAAAACTGGATCACTCTCAGGTGATCTCTCAGCTCTAGAGAAAGCTTCAGACCGGTCACCTGAAGCAAAACCCTCTTTAACCCATCAAAGCTTTTGACACGTTGTCAAAATCTTTTTGCACCTGCGAAGCTGATGCAGAAACAGTTCCTGTAGAACAAGCTGATATTGTTCAGACTCTTTAAGAGTCTGCCAGACGCGTGGTTCCATCTGTCTGTTGTGACCTGGAGACAACTCTGAGACCGGTTTAGTAGTGCCGCAGTTCTTCCACGGACCTCGGTGCCTGGAAGTCCGACATTCCGGATCTATCACGAGGGTCTTCGAGTGAGTACGTAGACATGACAGATTTTGGTAACAACTACCTTCAAAGCTTAATGCAAACAAAATTATTTTACATCCAGAACTCAGCTCTCCTAGATAAGGTAGTTCTGACTAACATCGCATTGACACATAGGTTCATACATCACATTTAGTTCCATCCATCACAGTAAATGCTTAGTTAACTTGTCATGTTTTAATTGTTTGTAAAATAAATTCTTACTTTTACAAACCTGACTCTTTTCTGAATAAAAACAAAGTGTGTACAATTCCTTAATAAAGAAAGAATCCTAGATCTTTTGATAAACACAGTAAAGACCAAGCAGAGTTGGGTAGTCTTGGGTCAGTGTGAAAATTAAGGGCAGCCATTTGCCTTGGATTTCTCATGAATTAATTGCTTTATTTAAGAAGCGCGACAAAGCGTGGAAAGTAGCAAAACTTAGTAATCTGCATCAGCATTGGACAGTTTATAGAAAACTAAGATACTTCTGTACTACCCAGACTTGGAATGCTAAAGCTAATAAGAATAAGAATGGTTTCCATAAGGATATCAATAACCCTAAGCCCTTCTGGGATAAAATTAAAGACCTGAGGGGGGAAACTAATGTTAAAATCTCACATCTGAATGTTAATGGGAGTCTTATTAATGACCCGGCTGAAATTGCTGAAGCACTCAGTAAGAAATTTGCTTCCTCTCCTTTCCTTGCCTCTGCAGGACATCAAGGGTCTTACACCTTCCCTCACTGTTGCTCCACTGGATTTTCTTTTTCTGAAATTCGTTCTGAGGAAGTGCTTAAAGTTATACTGTCTCTCTCTAGTGGGAATACTGCAGGTCCAGATGGCATCGAGAGTCGCTTTGTTAGGATAGCTGCTGATGTTCTAGCCTTACCATTATCTATTCTTTTTAATCACTCTATTAACTCTTGGTCTGTTCCAAAAGCTTGGAAATGTACTAAAATAATACCACTGCATAAAGGAAATGATACATCTGAACCTAATAACTATAGACCAATTGCTATAATTAATACAGTTGTTAAAGTATTTGAAAAACTGTTTTTTTATACAACTATCTAAATACTTAGAGGACAACAACCTACTATCACAGTACCAATCGGGGTTCAGAAAAAAATTCTCAACAACTATTGCACTGCTTAAATTTTCTAATGACATCTATTCTGGTTTTGACAATAATTTAATTGGTGGTGCGATTTTTCTTGATTTAACAAAAGCCTTTGACCTTGTCAATCACTATCTACTTTTAGATAAATTGTATGCTTTTGGTCTGTCAAGGCCGTCTCTACTGTGGTTTAGTTCTTTTCTTCATCATCGTTCTCAGTTTGTTTCCTTTAATGGCTCTGAATCCAACATGCGAGGAGTCATTAGAGGTGTTCCCCAAGGCTCTTCACTTGGGCCTTTATTATTTTCAATTTTTATTAATGATTTACCACGGTGCTGCAGATCCTGTTCTGTTAAGTTATATGCAGAAGACACGGCCTTATACTGTTCTAAGTCGAGTAAATCCGAAATACAAGAAGCTCTTCAGCCTAATTTTGACGAAGTGCAGCTCTGGCTAGCTCAGAACAAACTTCTTTTAAATAAATCTAAGACTTACTCCATGCTGTTTTATAGATGTAGTACTTTATCTGATAGTGACAGGACTCTTAATCTTTATTTTTTGGATTCCTCGCCGGTACATTCTTCTGTTAAAATGAAATGTTTAGGAATCTGGCTAGAGCCAGAGCTGTCTTTTAAATTTCACATTCACACGACATGTCTTAAGGTCACACGGTGTTCACGTATCCTTTACAACTCAATAAATTGCTTTGAACCTATTGTAAGCAAGCGCATTGTCACTCAGCTTCTGTTGCCGATTATTGATATTTTGTACCAAAACTTAACAGTTTCTAGCCTGCTGTCTCTTCATGTCGTCTACAACAGTTTGTGTCATTTCATTTTGCGGTGTTCTTTTGACACTCATCATTGTTATATGTATGAACTTCTTGGGTGGCTGCCTTTAAAAGCTAGGCGACAATTTCATTGGTTGATATTTTTGTTTAAGTGCATTTATTTTGATTTTCCACTTTATCTGAAAACTCTTTTGGTTCCCATTGATTCCTTGTTTTCTACCCATTTAACTACTTTTCCATCATTTGTTGTTCCTCGTTTTAAAAAGGAGGTGGGTAGACTCGCCTTTTGTGTTAAAGCTCCTCAGGACTGTAATAAAGTACCCACTGAATTAAGATCTAACTTCGCCAATTTTCCCGCACTGTTTATGCTTATGTAAAGCTAAGCTGTAGTTGCATTGTTTAATCTCTGTTATAATGATTTTGTGCATTCACTGGCTAACATGCTGTATTTTGTTGCCAATCTTTGTATTCAACTGGGATGTTACTTCACTTTAGCTTTAAATACGATGTAATATTTTGCCGTTATTTCTCTTTGAGTGCCTCACAGCAGTTTCATTTAATTTAATTGTGTAAATAGGTATGTATGTACGTATGTACATGTGTGGGTATCTATGTATCCATGCGTATGTGTATATATGTGTGTGTGTATACTCATATATTTACGTATGTATATATATATATTCATACATATAATTATTTTTACTATTATTATTTATTTACTTTCCTTCTTTTTTCTTTTTTAAGTCTGTTATACCTTTCTAACTCTGCCACCTTATTTGTTATCGGTTGTGTTGTAGGAGGACCTGCTCGAAAACAAGATGTTACATCTCAAGCAGTTTATCCTCCTGAAAAACATAAGTTAAATAAATAAATAATATTCTATATTTAGATAGAGTATCACAGCTTCTTGGTCATAAGTAGAGGTAATATATATTGAGCTCGTAAAGGACTCAATTTGCCAAACCCTACACGGCCGTCATAGCGGTGGGGGTGCTGACCGACCGGCCCAAATTGGATAAACAGCCCAACGGGACTTGATGTCAGTAGAGTCTCGCTATTAGGTTTACTGTAGTGAGGTTTATAATCCAGCAGGTGTCAGTAGACCAACATAGTTACAACAGTGTTGGCACTGTAACAGCCTGGCCATTCAGGCCACCATAGTGTGAGAAGACAAACTCACGCGAGATTGCGTATGCGGTGTGAGAATCAAGATGGCTGAATAAAGAACAGACTAAGACCAAATTCCGTCATGATTAATGATCGATTTTACTCATACATATGAGAAGATATAACAGGCAGTTTGGGTAATGTTTGGGTAATGTGCTGAAATGCTTCACAAGGTCTCATCTACCCATCACAAACCAAGATTATTAGTCACAAAACCCAGTGACAATGGATTTTAACACATTTTTGGCATTGAAACACTGTAATACCATGTTTCCTACCAAAGATAGTTTTTAAACTTGTCTGTATATTGTGATGACAGTCAAATAAATAGTGAAAAGTCAGGCAGCCATATTAAATTTCGGGATAAGGACTAGTCAGGAATCTGTGATTCTCTGATGGAATTTGAAACTTTGTGAGCCTCCATTTGCCTGGTTTCAGGTCTTTGAACGTGGTATGGTAGTTGGTGCTAGATGGCCTGGTCTTAGGATTTCAGAAGCTGCTGATCTTAAGGGATTTTCACCAACAATCGTCTGTAAGAGATCTAAAGAGGAGGGAATATCCAACGACTGGTGATTGTGTGGGAATTTAATATCCTTGTTGATGTCAAAGGTCAGAGCAGAATGGGTAGACTGATTCTAGATGATACGAAGTGAACAGTCGCTGAAATAACACCTCTTTCCAATTTAAATTTGGCAGAATTCTGTCTGAAGGCAACAAACTGTGTCTAATTTGACTAAACTCATTAGTCAAAAGGTTAATAACTTGAGGTAAGTGAAAGTCTACTTTATCATTTTGAGTGGTTGACCACTTGTAGACCAGTATCCGCCTATATTTGGGACCTTTATTAGACTCCTTGAAACACACAAACATTGTCACGTTCAACCATGAGCTTAATAACAACGAAAGTCTCCCCAAAAGGCATCGAAATGCACAGAGCCTTTCACAAGTAGCCTTGAACTCCTGCTGATTTGCTATTCGTTACCTCGAGCAGTCAGCAAAACAAAACAAAAGAAAAAACCCCGTAGCCCAGACACTTTAAAGAGCTTATTGCTCGTGTTACCCATGAGTGCAGCACAGTCTGGCTGAGATACGCCATCTCAGTTTGATTCACAAGTCAACAACCCTAAAAATACCTTGATCCAATTAGAAACACAAGCTTATTTGCTTGAGTATGAATACTTAAATTGTTAATACCAGCAGGTAATTATCAAATTCCCCCAACCCGCCTCCTGCAGAGTGTTCGTATTGCACGTATTGAGCACAGCAAGCGAGTCTCAGGTTGAAACACTAATGGATGATGATTATGGTAATTTAACAACTCCAAAGCACTATTGTATGTCAAAGACTTTTGTTATATACTCGTGACCTTTTTAACCTTCCTAATCCTCAACTGGGTTCTCATGATAAGGGACTTAGACACACACAGATGCATGCAAACACACCTTTCACACTGACGACCAGCAAAACACTTTAGACGCCCTATGCACCTGTTTTATCCAGCTCAACTGAGATTCTCTGCGTAATATCCACAGAGGCCCTGAAGCCATCCAAGATAATTAACACTATTTTGCATCAACAGTTGGGAGAAAAAAAAGATGAAGACAGGGATGGTGGCGTTTGGAGCAGAAGGTTCTCCCATTGTGGGCACATGAGAAATCAGGTCTGATTGGTATTAAGTGGTAAGATTAAAAGGCCAATCTTCCAGGTCAGGTCAGCTGGTGTTCATTTGAATGCATTACCAGGTTCAGAGTCAAGATAATTCTCTCATTAGTGCCACTCAAACCCTGAGTGACAACACGGGTGAGAAGAGAGCATGTCTTACAACACTTAGAGTTAATTAGTCCTCATGCACTGTTGTTCCTCCACCATAATGATGCTCTTTGCTCATCCTCTTGAAATAGCTGGAACCTAGAGCCTTTTCCAAAAAGAGCATTTTCTTTTCCCCAAAGGAACACCACGAAACAGCCTGGGAGATTAGTTAGTTTTATTTCAAAGAATGCCTGAAACAGATTTTCCACAGAATGCATTGTAATACATTTTTCTACCCTAGTTTTATTAGAGAGTATGTTAATTTTTCCCTTTTTCACTTTATAAATATTTATTTTCAAGCAAAATCAAACAACTTTTTTTAAGCCATCAGCTTCAAAACTGCTGTGTTTACCACACCGGGAAGTTTGAAAAGAAATGTTAAAGGAAAATCTTCACATTTTGAATTGTTGTGACGGATGCTGTTCTAAAGGGGGTTTGTGCAAAACAGTCCACTTTTCATGGAGGATCAAGCAACGGCCTTAATTCCCCTTTGGTCAAATATTGAAAATAACTCATGATTATAGTAGCAGTAGCTCAGGAGTTGGAATGGGTTGTCCAGTAATCAGAAGGTTAGGTTCAATCCTGGCTCCCACCAGAGAATGCTGCTGTTGTGTCCTTGGGCAAGATATTTAACCCGCCTTGCCTTCTGGTGGTGCTCAGAGGGACCGGTGGTGCTTGTGCTCAGCAGCCTCGCCTCTGTCAGTGCGCCACAGGGCAGATGTAGCTGCACCGTAGCTCATCCCCACCAGTGTGTGAATGTGTGTGTGTGACTGATTGTGTTGTGAAGTGCCTTGGGGGGTTGTAGAACCCTAAGAAGGCACTATACAAATTCAGGCTATTCACCATGTGTATATACAGTACATACAGAATGTATGTGTGTGTGTGTGTGTGTGTGTGTGTGTGTGTGTGTGTGTGTGTGTGTGTGTGTGTGTGTGTGTGTGTGTGTGTGTCATAACACCATTGACTGAAAGGCTATGAACCTAAGGCAATAAGACAGAGGTGAAGGTTTATAAAGTTAACAAGACTTTTTATAAATGATAATCAGGGCTGGTGTAAAATTTTATCTCCAGTCCAGGTCCAGTCAGAATTATCCTCTATTTTGTCTCAGCTGGGATGTTTATGCCCACAAAGTCATCTATGAGGATGTGTATGCCCTACTAAGCCACAAGTTTTCTGTTGTACCAAACTATGAAGAAACACACAAAATATTGCTGTTTATTTACAAATCTATGATATTTAGTGCATTTTTGACATAGGTAGGACGCCATGTTTTCCACACATAATGCACTCTGGGGGAGAAGACGTATATTGGCTGTGCTTGGAAGAATAGCCATTGACGCTAGTGTTTGTTTATGAGCTCACTGTATTAATAATCAAGTAAAATGCCACATTGTGCTGCTTTTGGATGTAATTTCCAGTCAAAGGCAACAAGGGGAGTGATGTGAGTTTACACAGCTTTCCCACTGGCAAGAAGAGGAGGAAGCAGTGGGAAGATGCATGTGGACGGACACAACTTCCCAAAGATCCGTGGCTGTGTTCCTGACATTTTTCTTCTGATGCGTTTGAAGCTTATAGTCAACCACAACAACTTAAAGAGCTCACCAGAGCGGCTGGGTATAAGAGAAGATGGAAACTAAATGCTTTACCCACCATTTTCCCACACAAGGAGCCTAAACGCCCTCGGAGAGACAAGAGACGCTGGACGCTCTCCTGAGCCGACAACCCGCTCCTGCAGCTGCCGCCTCTGTCACGTTCAGCGAACCATCGGACACGCCACTCGTCATGGATGAAGCTAAACATTCACCTCTCCCGTCAATAAAACAAGCAGTAAGTGTAGCAATACAGTGTTCTCCAAATATATAATATCTGCAAAAATGATTAAAGTCGTTTCACTGAATATCCTAATCATCTATAAAGCACACGACAGCTCTGGATGCTAATATTCTCCAAAACCATTGGTAATTTAATAAGTTTGATCACACAATAGCTTACTGTTAACTTATGCTGACAAAAATGAGAGCTCTTGACAACAAACACCTCCCTCTCTGTTACCACGGAGACACATTTGCCGCACACGCACCACCGGTTTTGTCCTGCACTCACTTCATCCCGCCCTTCTTGCTCTTCATTTTGATGCTCGTTTTGTGAAACATGGTCAGTGATGTCCTCATTAATGTTTCACTCTGGTTCAAATTGAAAAGGCTGAACAGATGACATGTTAATTCAATTAAATTAAATTCAATTTTATTCATATAGCGCCAAATCACGACAAGAGCCATCTCAAGGTGCTTTACATAATAAAAATTCCAATTCAGGTCAGTTCATTAAGCCAATCAGAAATAATGTTTCCTATATAAGGAACCCAGCAAATTGCATCAAGTCACTGACTAGTGTCAGTGACTTTACAGCAATCCTCATACTAAGCAAGCATGTAGCGACAGTGGAGAGGAAAACTCCCTTTTAACAGGAAGAAACCTCCAGAGAATCCTGGCTCAGTATAAGCAGCCATCCTCCACGACTCACTGGGGATCGAGAAGACAGAGCACACACACACACACAAACACACACACACACACACACACACACACACACACAAAGCAATGTGTCCATGGCTACACCGTGATTGCTTATTAAGTATTCTATTTGGCGAGAGATAAACTTTATTGTATTTATCCTAGTGAATCTATTGTTAAATGGGTAAACTAGCAGCAGCACATCCAAGTTACTGTTAAAGAGCAGATTGTAGAAGAAAGTAGTAGAGTGTGAAAAGTGGTCAGTGTATCCTCCAGCAGTCTAAGCCAATAGCAGCATAACTACAGAGATAACTCTGGATAACATATCCTTTTTAGATGGAGGCATGTTGGAGGCAGGGCAAGGGAGAGCCTTCTTTACCAGAATTTACATCCAGTGCAGAATTATTAGGCAAGTTGTATTTTTGAGGAATAATTTTATTATTGAACAACAACCATGTTCTCAATGAACCCAAACAACTCATTAATATCAAAGCTGAATGTTTTTGGAAGTAGTTTTTAGTTTATTTGTAGTTTTAGCTATTTTAGGGGGATATCTGTGTGTGCAGGTGACTATTACTGTGCATAATTATTAGGCAACTTAACAAAAAACAAATATATACCCATTTCAATTATTTATTTTTACCAGTGAAACCAATATAACATCTCCACATTCCCAAATATACATTTCTGACACTCAAAAACAATACAAAAACAAATCAGCGACCAATATAGCCACCTTTCTTTGCAAGGACACTCAAAAGCCTGCCATCCATGGATTCTGTCGGTGTTTTGATCTGTTCACCATCAACATTGCGTGCAGCAGCAACCACAGCCTCCCAGACACTGTTCAGAGAGGTGTACTGTTTTCCCTCCTTGTAAATCTCACATTTGATGATGGACCACAGGTTCTCAATGGGGTTCAGATCAGGTGAACAAGGAGGCCATGTCATTAGTTTTTCTTCTTTTATACCCTTTCTTGCCAGCCACGCTGTGGAGTACTTGGACGCGTGTGATGGAGCATTGTCCTGCATGAAAATCATGCTTTTTTAAGGATGCAGACTTCTTCCTGTACCACTGCTTGAAGAAGGTGTCTTCCAGAAACTGGCAGTAGGACTGGGAGTTGAGCTTGACTCCATCCTCAACCCG